>NC_081552.1:52275906-52575906 GCF_963082655.1 Stomoxys calcitrans | reverse complement strand
CAAGCCGATTAAAAATAGTCACATATACTTTGTTGGATCTCAGATGAATATTTCGGTGCTTTACAAACGGAATGACGAAATTAGATTATGATGGATGTTATAAAAAGAAACAAGTAAAAGCGTGCTAAGTTCGGCCGGGCCGAATCTTATATACCTTCCACCATGGATCGCATTTGTCGAGTTCTTTTCCCGAGATCTCTTCTTAGGCAAAAAAAGGATATAAGAAAAGATTTGCTCTGCTATTAGAGCGATATCAAGATATGGTCCGGTTGGACCACAATTAAATTATAAGTTGGAGACCTGTGTAAAATTTCAGCCAATTCGAATAAGAATTGCGCACTTTGTGGGCTCAAGAAGTAAAATAGAGAGATCGATTTATATGGGAGCTGTATCGGGCTATATACCGATTCAGACCATAATAAACACGTATGTTAACGGTCATGAGAGAATCCGTAGTACAAAATTTCAGGCAAATCGGATAATAATTGCGACCTCTAGAGGCTCAAGAAGTCAAGATCCCAGATCGGTTTATATGGCAGCTATATCAGGTTATGAACCGATTTGAACCATACTTGGCACAGTTGTTGGATATCATAACAAAATACTACGTGCCAAAATTCATTCAAATTGGATAAGAATTGCGCACTCTAGAGGCTCAAGAAATCAAGACCCAAGATCGTTTTATATGACAGCTATATAAGGTTACGGACCGATTTGAACCATACTTGGCACAGTTGTTGGATGTCATAGGTTCAAGAAGTCAAGACCCAAGATCGGTTTATATGGCAGCTATATCAAAACATGAACCGATATGGCCCATTTACAATACCAACCGACCTACACTAATAAGAAGTATTTGTGCAAAATTTGAAGCGGCTAGCTTTACTCCTTCGGAAGTTAGCGTGCTTTCGACCGACAGACGGACGGACGGACGGACGGACGAACGGACGGACAGACGGACGGCCATGGCTAGATCGACATAAAATTTCACGACGATCAAGAATATATATACTTTATGGGGTCTCAGACGAATATTTCGAGTAGTTACAATCAGAATGACGAAATTAGTATACCCCCCATGGTGGAGGGTATAAAAACAAATTTAGTGGTTTAGGCCGTAAGTTTTTGTACTAAAGTCTTAAATGGATAATGATTATTGTTGCAACTATTATTGAAGGAATATCCAGTGCAGAAAATTGTTTTTGATATTTTTGGCACGGGTAAGCCGAAGATGGTTACCCATGCGCAACGGTGACATAAGAAAGACCGACAAAACTGGATATTCGATTGAATTCAAAAATAGACAAAATGATAATGTGATGGGTATCAACAGCGAGCATCACCAACAACAAATTCAACGCCACCTATTGGGAGATAAAAAACCCGAACAAAGAAAAACAGCGCGAGAGGTACAGGAGAGTGTGTTCAAAATTGATCATACTGTTTTGACAAGTTGTATGTCCTTCGAATAAATAAAATAAAGGAACTAACTTTTGACTGCTTTCGGTATTATTTGTTTAACCCTCATACCCTGGGACAAGCTTTCACAATAGTATAAAAGTTCTATAAAAACATGGCCGCAAAATATATACGCAACTTAGTAAATGCAAAGAAGAGGAATTGAAAAGAAAGTTATAATTCAGCTAGTCTTATATATCACAAGCAAAAGCGTGCTAAGTTCGGCCGGGCCGAATAATTGGACCACAATTAAATTATGTGTTGTAGACCTGTGTAAATTGTCAGCCAATTCGAATAAGAATTGCGCCCTTTGGGGGCTCAAGAAGTAAAATAGAGAGATCGATTTATAAGGGAGCTGTATCGGGCTATAGACCGATTCAGACCATAATAAACACATATGTTGATGGTCAAGAGAAGATCCGTCGTACAAAATTTCAGGCAAATCGGATAATATTTGCGACCTCTAGAGGCTCAAGAAGTTAAGATCCCAGATCGGTTTATATGGCAGCTAAATCAGGTTATGAACCGATTTAAACCTTATTTAACACAGTTGTTAAAAGTAAAAATAAAATACGTCATGCTAAATTTCAGCCAAATCGGATAGGAATTGCGCCCCCTAGAAGCTCAAGAAGTCAAGTCCCCAGATCTGTTTATATGACAGCTATATCAGGTTATAAACTGATTTGAACCATACTTGGCACAGTTGTTGGATATCATAACAAAACACGTCGTGCGAAATTTCATTCCAATCGGATAAGAATTGCGCACTCTAGAGACTCAAGAAGTCAAGACCCAAGATCGGTTTATATGACAGCTATATCAGGTTTTAAACCGATTTGAACTATACTTGGCACACTTGTTTGACATCATAACAAAAGACATCGTGCGAAATTTCATTCCAATCGGATAAGAATTACGCACTCTAGAGGCTCATGAAGTCAAGACCCAAGATCGGTTTATATGGCACCTTTATCAGGTTATGGACTATACTTGGCACAGTTGTTCGATATCATAAGAAAACACGTAGTGCAAAATTTCATCCCAATCGGATAAGAATTGCGCACTCTAGAGGCTCAAGAAGTCAAGACCCCAGATCGGTTTATATGGCTGCTATATCAAAACATGGACCGATATGGCTCATTTGCAATCCCAGCTGACCTACACTAATAAGAAGTATTTGTGTAAAATTTCAAGCGGCTAGCTTTACTAATTCGGAAGTTAGCGTGCTTTCGACAGACAGACGGACGGACGGACATGGCTAAATCGACATAAAATATCGCGACGATCAAGAATATATATACTTTATGGGGTCTCAGACGAATATTTTGAGTAGTTACAAACAGAATGACGAAATTAGTATACCTCCCATCCTATGGTGAAGGGTATAAAAATCAATTTGTGTTTGTTTGTAGGTATGTTTGTTTGTTTGTTCCTTATAGACTCAGAAACAGCTGAACCGATTTTCTTGAAATTTACAGTGATAGTGCATAATGATCCCGTGGTGAAAATAGGGTACTACATTTTTTGATACCTGAAGGGGGGCGGACCCTCCCCCTTACCCTAATTTTTGTCAGATCACGGAGATGGGTGGTGCGATTTAAGCGAAATTTTTGTGTGCTCTTATATAGTACCCTAAAAATAAAAAATTGGTATCCAAATTTCGGATGGGGTACCTAGGGGGGCGCCCCACTCTTAAGCCTACCAAACATATATTTAGACCAATCATGACAATATGGGACTCAAATGAAAGGTATTAAGAAGCAGAAAACGTATCTGATATCCAAATGTCGGACCAAGTGTTAGGGGGACCACCCCAAGACCCAGAACACCCCTTAATCGGACATGTTTACCGACCATGGCAATATGGGACTCAAATGAAAGGTAATTGCGAGTAGAATACGAATCTGATATCCAACTGTGGGACTACGTTTCTGGGGGTCCACCCCTTCCCCAAAACACCCAACAACTGGACTTATTTACTGACTATGGGAATATGAGGCTTAAATAAAAGGTATTTGAATGTAGAATACGAATCTGATATCCAAATATTGGACCAAGTGTTTGTGGGGCCGCCTCTCACCAAAAACATCCCCAAAGGGGACAAATTTACGACCATAGGGATATGGGGCTCAAATGAAAGGTCTTTGGGAGTAAAGCACTTATTTCATATCAATATTCGGGAAAAGTGTCTATGGGCCACCCCACCCCCACAACACCACCCAAATAGGAATTTGATATTAATGTTCGGGAAAAGTGTCTATCGGGCCACCCTTCCTCCACAACACCACCCAAATAGGACTATTGCAATATGAAGCTCAAATAAAAGGGTTTTTAGACTGGAACACGAATCCGATAGATATTTTCAAGGCCAACTCACTGAATAGTCCCCCATCCCCCAACACACCCCTCAAGCCGTCCATGTTTGCCGACTATGGAAATATGGGGCTCAAATTAAAGGTATTTGGGAGAAGACCACGTATCTGATATCAACATTTGTGACCAACTGTCTAGGGGACGTCCCACCACTATAACAACCCCCAAATAGGACGTATTTGCTCACCAAGACAATTTGGGTCTTAAGTGGAGAGTGTAACTAAATATTTATAGTTTTTAGGGCCAATACTCCAAATCGGACATATTTGCTGACTTTTGCAATAAGGAGTTTAAATGAGATTAGAAAACAAATTTGATATCCAATTTTGAGGCCAATGGCAATATGGAGTTCAAATAAATGATATATAGATATATGAGAATAGAGCACTTTGCTGATAGATTTCCCGCGCTTAGTAAAAATTTGTCGACCATGTCAGTATGTGGCTCAAATGAAAGCTATTTGATGAATTTGATGACCAATTTTGGGGCCATGCCCAAGCACATCATCGTGTAAACTCCCCTAAACCAATGGCAATATGAGGTTTGAATAAATGGTATTTGAAAAAAGAGCACGATGCTGATATTTTTTCAGGGCCAAGTGTCTGGGGGACCACCTCACTCCCGAAAACACACCTAAAGCAGATATCATGAGAATATGTGGCTGAAATGAAGTATTTTATGAATGGAGTACACCTTGAATCCAAACATAAATTCGTAGACCAATAAAGATAATATGGTATTCAGATGAAGGTACTAATATTGTTAAACTGTTAGTCATGCGATATACTATTTTCGTAGCATGGTATTTCACTAAAAGCTCTTTAATTGTCGAAAATAAATATTCCAAGGAAACTTTTGTTCCATATAAAGTAAAAGAAGGCGCAACGGATCGGGCCCGGGTCAGCTAGTGGGTTATAAAATAATTCATATCTTAATACGAGTAAAAGTGTTCAAAATTTTAATAACTACGTCTTATATATGCAAATAGGGCGATGTATTGGGTTGCCTAAAAAGTAATTGCGGATTTTTTAAAAGAAAGTAAATGCATTTTCAATAAAACTTAGAATGAATTTTAGTCAAATAAATAATTGCCATTTTGTTCGATAACCTTTTGCCGTCTTCCTGGCAAATTTAGTATTCCACGCTCATAGAACTTCTGGCCTTTATCTGCAAAAAACTGAACCAAGTGCGATTTTATAGCCTCATCATTGCCGAAAGTTTTACCATTTAAGGACTTCTGCAAAGATCGAAATAAATGGTAGTCTGATGGTGCAAGGTCAGGGCTATATGGTGGATGCATCAAAAGTTCCCAGCCAAGCTCACTCAGTTTTTGGCGAGTGACCAAAGATGTGTGCGGTCTAGCGTTGTCCTGGTGGAATATGACACCTTTACGATTGACCAATTCTGGTCGCTTCTCCTTGATGGCTGTATTCAATTTGTCCAATTGTTGACAGTAAACATCCGAATTAATCGTTTGGTTCCTTGGAAGCAGCTCAAAATATACCACACCCTTCCAATCCCACCAAACAGACAGCATAACCTTCTTTTGGTGGATATCAGCCTTTGAAGTGGTTTGAGCTGGTTCACCATGATCGTTTTCGACTAACGTTGTTGTAAACAATCCATTTTTCATCTCCAGTTATGATTCGTTTTAAAAACGGATCGAATTCATTGCGTTTAAGGTGCATATCACAAGCGTTGATTCGGTTTGTTAAATGAATTTTTTTCAATACATGTGGTACCCATATTAAAATTGACGCCAAACAAACAAATGTAAACAAAATTTCGCGCACTTTTTTCTAAAGCAAGCTAAAAGTAACAGCTGATAACTGACAGAAGAAAGAATGCAATTACAGAGTCACTAGCCGTTGAAAAAATTTGTCAACGCCGACTATATTACTACTTTATTACCGACAATTACTTTTTGGGCAACCCAATATATACATATGTATATGGAAGCTAAATATAAATCTGATCCGATTTTGATAAAATATAACAAAAATTTCTTCAGTCAAAAGAGAATTATATGAGCTACTTTTCGTGACAATTGGTTGAGATATTATTAAGTCGGATGAACATGTATATGGGAGCTTTATCTAAATCTTAACCGATTTCAAACGAACTCTTTTGACGCTGTGGTAGTCGTCGAAGGAAAGCTTTGTGCAAAATTTTTGGAGATAGGTGAATAAACGCTCTTGGAGTGGCTCCAGAAGTGAGAATCTGGCGAAATTTATGTATGGGAGCTATATCTAAATCTGAAACGATTTCTATAATTTCACCAGTAATGTCGAGAGCCATAAAACATCTTTCCTAGCAAATTGCAAGTGTATCGGTTAACAAATGGTCACATTATTGCAATATTGGAGATTGGTCAATAAATGCGCTCGCAAAGGCTTTAGAAGTCGAAATCGGGCGATACAAAAATATGGGAGCCATATCAATATCCGATCCGATTTCAATGAAATTGACCACTAATGTCGAGAGGAATAAGAGAAACCGTCGTGAAAAATTTCTTGAGAATCGGATGTCAACTCACGATATTATTGCAATGTTAGATCAAATCGGACGAACATATAAGGTTGATCTTTTAGCTATTATCTTATTGGCAACACTAATTTAAACACCTCACTCAGAGCGACGAAGTTCATTTTTGGCTCAATGGGTACGTACATAAGCATAATTGTCGATTTTGGAGTGAAGATCAGCCAGAAGCATTGCAAGAGCTACCAATGCATCCAGAACAAGTAAAAGCGTGCTAAGTTCGGCCAGGCCGAATCTTATATACCCTCCACCATGGATCGCATTTGTCGAGTTCTTTTCCCGACATCTCTTCTTAGGCAAAAAAGGATAAAAGAAAAGATTTGCTCTGCTATTGAAGCGATATCACGATATGGTCCGGTACGGACCACAATTCAATTATATGTTGGAGACCTGTATAAAATGTCAGCCAATTCGAATAAGAACTTGGGGGCTCAAAAATAAAATAGAGAGATCGGGCTATAGACCGATTCAGACCATAATACACACGTATGTTGATGGTCTTGAGAGGATTCGTCGTACAAAAAAAGGCAAATCGGATAATAATTGCGACCCCTAGAGGCTCAAGAAGTCATGATCCCAGATGGGTTTATATGGCAGCTACATCAGGTTATGGACCGATTTGAACCATATTTAGCACAGTTGGTGAAAGTCATAATAAAATACGTCATGGAAAATTTCAGCCAAATCGGATAGGAATTGCACCCTCTAGAAGCTCAAGAAGTCAAGTCCCCAGATCGGTTTATATGACAACTATATCAGGTTATAGGTTATTGCACATGTTGTTCTGTTATGATTTACAACAACTGTGCCAATTACGGTCTATATAACCTGATATAGCTCCCATATAAACCGGTCTCCCCATTAGACTTCTTGAGTCTTTACAAGGCGCAATTTTTGTCAGATTTGGCTGAAATTTTGAAAGTGGTATTCCGTTATGACTTTTATCAACTGTGCGTAGTACGGTCCGAATCGGTCCCTAACCTGATATAGCTCCCATATAAACCGATCTCTCTATTTGACTTCTTAAGCCCCTGTAAGCCGAAATTGATGCCCTATTTTGCTGAAGTCTTTCATGTAGTGTTCTTTTTTGACTTTCAAACACTGTGCCGAATACGGTCTACATCGGTCTATAACCTGATATAGCTCCCATATAAACCGATCTCCCGATTTGATTTCTTACCTGATATATTACCTGATATAGCTCCCATATAAACCGATCTCCAGATTTGGCTTCTTAAGCCCCTGGAAACCGACATTTTTGTCTGATTTGACTGAAATCTTTCAAGTAGTGTTATTTGTTGACTTCCAAACACTGTGCCGAATACCGTCTACATCGGTCTATAACCTGATATAGCTGTGCCAACTACGGTCTAAATCGGTCTATAACCTGATATAGCTCCCATAAAAACAGAACTCCCAACTTGACTTTTGAGCCTCTGGTAGTCGCAATTTTTGTCCGATTTGGCTGAAGTTTTGCATACATTGTTCTGTACACTTCCAACAACTGTGCAAAATTCGGACCAAATCAGTGTATAACTCGATATAGGTCTGATGTAAACCGGTCTCTCGATCATCCTTGTTCGGTATGTGAAATAAAATTATTCCCTTCAGCTAAATTTATTTTGTAAAAATTTTTAGCAGAATCCAGGGTGGGTTCCCAAGATTCGGCCCGACCTCACTTAGTACGCTTTTACTCGTTTTCTTATGAAGTCTTATTTTAAATTTTGTGTCTAATTTTTTTTTATACCCTCCACCATAGGATGGGGGTATATTAATTTCGTCATTCTGTTTGTAACTCCTCGAAATATTCGTCTAAGACCCCATGAAGTATATATATATTCTTGATCGTTATTAAAGGGTGATTTTTTTGAGGTTAGGATTTTCATGCATTAGTATTTGACAGATCACGTGGGATTTCAGACATGGTGTCAAAGAGAAAGATGCTCAGTATGCTTTGACATTTCATCATGAATAGACTTACTAACGAGCAACGCTTGCAAATCATTGAATTTTATTACCAAAATCAGTGTTCGGTTCGAAATGTGTTCAAATTTTGACAAATTTTGTTCAGCGATGAGGCTCATTTCTGGTTGAATGGCTACGTAAATAAGCAAAATTGCCGCATTTGGAGTGAAGAGCAACCAGAAGCCGTTCAAGAACTGCCCATGCATCCCGAAAAATGCACTGTTTGGTGTGGATTTGTACGCTTGTGGAATCATTGGACCGTATTTTTTCAAAGATGCTGTTGGACGCAACGTTACGGTGAATGAACACATTTCGAACCGAACACTGATTTTGGTAATAAAATTCAATGATTTGCAAGCGTTGCTCTTTAGTAAGTCTATTCATGATGAAATGTCAAAGCATACTGAGCATCTTTCTCTTTGACACCATGTCTAAAATCCCACGTGATCTGTCAAATACTAATGCATGAAAATCCTAACCTCAAAAAAATCACCCTTTACATTTTAAGTCGAACTAGCCATGTCCGTCCTTCTGTCTGTCGAAAGCACGCTATCATTCGAAGGAGTAAAGCTAGCCGCTTAAAATTTTGCACAAATACTTTTGATTAGTGTAGGTGTAGGGATTGCAAATGGGCCAAATCGGTCCATGTTTTGATATAGCTGCCATATAAACCGAACATGGGTCTTGATTTCTTGAGCCTCTAGAGGGCGCAAATCTGATCCGATTTGCCTGAAATTTTACGCGTGGTGATTTGATATCACTTTCAACATCTGTGTTAGGTGTGACTCAAATCGGTTCATAATCTTGAATAGCTGTCATATAAACCGATCTTGGATCTTGACTTCAGTAGCCCATTGTGCGCGCAATTATCATCCGATTTGGCTGAAATTTTGTACAACGGCTACTCTCATGACCTTAAACATACGTGTCAATTATGGTCTGAGTCGATCAATACAGTTGATACAGTTCCCATATAAACCGATCTCCCGATTTTGCTTCTTGAGCTCCTACGAGGCGCAATTCTTATCCGAATGAACTGAAATATTACACAATGACTTCCACAAAGTTCAGCATTAATTTATGGTCCGAAGCGGACTTACTTGATAAAGCTCTAATAGCGTAACAGTTCTCATTCAATATTCTTTGTTTACCTAAAAAGAGATACGGCGCATAGAACTCGACAAATGCGATATTTGGTGGAGGGTATATAAGATTCGGCCCGGCCGAACTAAGCACAATCTTAGTTGTTATACCCACCACCGACGGATGGGGGTATATTTGCAACACATCGAAATATCCATTTCCGACCCTATAAAATATATATATTCTTGATCAGCGTAAAAATCTAAGACGATCTGTCCGTCTGTCTGTTGAAATCACGCTACAGTCTTTAAAAATAGAGATATTGAGCTGAAATTTTGCGCAGATTCTTTTTTTGTCCATAAGCAGGTTAAGTTCGAAGATGGGCTATATCGGACTATATCCATATGGATGGATATAGCTGCCATGTTGACCGATATCTCGATTTAAAGTCTTGGCCCCATAAAATTCGCATTTATAATCCGATATCACTGAAATTTGACAAAGTCTTATGTTAGGCTTTTCGACATCCGTGTCGTATATGGTTCAGATCGGTTTATTTTTAGATATATCTACTGTACTTATTAGTATTTGGTCCAAATCGGAACATATTTTAATATAACTGATATGGGACATAAGTTATGAATTTTTCACCGAATTTTGATGAAAGGCGGTTAACATATATACCCGAGGTGGTGGGTATCCAAAGTTCGGCCCGGCCGAACTTAATGCCTTTTTACTTGTTGTTAATATTTTATTTTTTTTAAGAATTTTTCCAAATTTTACTTTTCGCCCATGTTCTCTTCAAAGTTCAACACTTTTAATAAAGTTCAATTATATTGTACCCTCTATCCCGCTTTGTCATTAGCCATCGCAACAGGGTTTTGTCCCCTTTTTGACCACAATACAAATAAGACAAGTTAACAAATTTTACACAATCTCTAGTCGATAGGACCAAAACAACAAAAACCTCAAAAACCATAACAATATATTTAATGTTTTCAAAATTCGTTCCAAATTTCACGCTACCGTATGTTTCAAAAACAAAACGCAAAATGGAAAAATTGGTGACATTAAAACTCCCTTAAACTGAAGGAATAAAAGATGCAGCCCCAAGAATGATGCAGAGGGTGAAACAAGTGTGGATTGCCAGCATTAGGCAACTTCAGTGTGAGGAAATTTAATAATGAAAATAGCTTTAAATTCAAAAAGCAGTTGGCAGTGCTAAAACAACAATAACAACAGCAACATCAAACAGAGAGCAGGAATTCCAAAACTTTATGATCCAATTCTCAACATTTGACATTGAGTTATGGCTTGGCGTTTGTAGAAAGCGGAAAATGTTTCCTATGTGCGTGCATGATGAAAAAAATTGAAATGGATGGGCATGGTGATGGTGCTTCTGATGTTTGAAGGCATTCCTTGTCATTCAAGACAACAGCAACAGCACCAACAACAACAGCAACAACTATTGGGTTAAGCTTTACAGCAGCATTTCGCAGGGATTACATGGATATTAGCATATTTTTGGATGGGTAAAAGTCCAGGCGAGGCATATTTTCAGCAGGGGGTTTGCCTAACATGGAACACGTGCATTGAGTATTGCTTGGGTGGTTGGTGGGTGAGTGGGTTGTGCGCCATAATGCAAAATGGGGTGGAATTTTGTCATGCATTTCTTGCAGGGGGTGGTTTATTCAATGAAATTGCTTTGTTTGATTTTTAAACGCAGGCAGTTTCAAGGAAGTTATGAACAAAATCATAATTTCCTTTTTGTCGGTTAGACAAAACAAACTCGATATGGTTTTGGTATGTGGTAAACATTTGTTGGAATCTCAAATTAAAAATATTTTCTTTGTTCCATGAAAGGGATATTTTAAAAATTTTGAAAAATGTTGGGGGACGTCTGATGGGAACATTTGTTAAGCTATTTTGGGGCAGATAGATAACGTATTCCGAAGAACCTTTAATCTGAGTAAAACAAAGTTTTTCTTTTTATAATTCCTTCTTTTCAATTTCAGGTGTGTCTACGCCAAAGTAAAGGTAAAAATTCAATTAACCTTAATTAAAAAATCAAACAAAAAAATTAGAAAAATTCCAACAAAATTTCTTGAGAGAATAAATTTTCTATAACAATAAACTCTTGATACAATTATCTATGAAAATTTAATTTGACAAAATTTTCTATGAAAATTATATGTTGACAGAATATTTGATGAAAATTAAAATTTTACAAAACCTCCTTCTTATATTTAAAAATCAATTTGAGTTTGTTTGTACGTTTGTTTGTTTGTTTGTGTGTTCCTTATAGACTCAGAAACAGCTGAACTGATTTTCTTGAAATTTTCAAGGGTAAGGGGGAAGGGAGTGCACCCTCACCCTTACCCTAATTTTCAGAAACACCAGATCTCGGAGATAGGTGGTGCGATTTAAGCGAAATTGTGTGTGCTCTCTTAAAGTAACCTAAAAATAAAAATTTTTAATCCAAATTTCGGATGGAGTACCTAGGGGGGCCGCCCCACCACCAAAACCTACCAAATATATATAGACCAATCATAACAATATGGGATTCAAATGAAAGGTATTTAAGAGTAAAAAACGCATCTGCTATCCAATTGTCGGTCTAAGTTTTTGGGGGACCACCCCAACCCCCAAAAGACCCCTAAATCGGACATATTTACCGACCAGGGCAATATGGAACTCAAATGAGAGGTATTTACGAATAGAATACGAATTTGGTATCTAAATGTAGGACCAAGTTTCTGGGGGTGCACCCTTTCCGCAACACCCCCCAAACAGTACTTATTTACTGACCATGGGAATATGGGGCTTAAATAAAAGGTATTTGCGAGTAGAATACGAATCTGATATCCAGATGTGTGACCAAGTGTTTGGGGGGCCGCCCGAGAACATACCCCAAAGAAGAAAAATTTACGACCATAGCAATATGGGGCTCAAATGAAAGGTATTTAGAAGTAAAGCACGCAACTGATATGAGTATTCGGGAAAAAAGTCTATGGGGCCACTCCACCCCCATAACACCACCCAAATAGGAAGTATTTACTGACCATGGGAATATAAGGCTCAAATAAGA
Organism: Stomoxys calcitrans; assembly: GCF_963082655.1. Taxonomy (NCBI): domain Eukaryota; kingdom Metazoa; phylum Arthropoda; class Insecta; order Diptera; family Muscidae; genus Stomoxys; species Stomoxys calcitrans. The sequence goes on along the minus strand of NC_081552.1, from coordinate 52,563,398 downwards.
GGTATTTTAGAGTAGAACGAGAATTTGATATTTGTTTGCCGAACATTTAAAAATGGAGCTCAAATAAAGGGTATTTGGGAGTAGACCATGAATCTGACATCAACATTCGGGAGCAACTGTCTAGTGGACGTCCCACCACCATAACAACCCCAAGTACAATAGGACAAAATTGATCACCAAGACAATTTGAGTCTTGAAGGCAGTGGAGCTCGATATTCATAGTTTTTAGGGTCCATACCCCAAACCGGACATATTTGCTGACTTTTTCAATAAGGGGTTTAAGTGAATAGTATTTGAGATTAGAAAACTTATTCGATATCCAATTTTGAGACCAATGGTTATATGGGGTTCAAATATATGAGAATAGATATAATTTCAGGGCTTAGTGTTTGTGGGACCACCCCACTCCCCAAAATACCCCTAAATAGGGCATATTTACCGACCATGTTAATGTGGGGGTTATATGAAAGGAATTGGGGGGTCGAGCTATCAATTCTTGCTCTACTCACTTTCGGGACCAATTTTCTGGGGATCTATCCTTATTCAAAATACCACACAAACAGCAATTTTTTACTGACAATCGCAATATGGGGCTCAAACAAAGGTATTTGGGAGTAGAATACGAATTTGATATCCAAATGTAGAACCATGTATTTAGGGCATCACCCCTTCTCCAAAACACCCCCCAAAGGGAAACAATTTTTCGGCCATGCCAATATGTGGCTCAAATGACAGGTATTTGAGTTTAGAAAACGAATTTGATAACCAATCTTGGGCCATGTGTTTGGGAGACTCCTCATCCTGTAAACTCCCCTAAACCAATGGTAATATGGCACGTTGCTGATATTTTTTTAGGGCCAAGTGTCTGGGGTCCACCTCACCTCCGAAAACACCACTGAATCAGACATAATGCCAATATCGGGCTGAAATAAAGTATTTTAAGAATTGAGTACACCTAACATCAAAACTTAAATTCCTAGACAATTAAAGATCATATGGGATTCAAATAAAGGCACTTATACCATTTGCGTAGCATGGTATTTCACTAAAAGCTCTTTAATTGTCGAAAATAAATATTCCAAGGAAACTTTTGTTCCATATAAAGTGAAAGAAGGCGCAGCGAAGCGGGTCCGGGTCAGCTAGTTTTCTAAAAATATTAAATTTTGACAAAATTTTCTAAAATTTTAATAAAATATTCTATGAAAATATAATTTTGACAAATTTTTCTATAACAAGTAAAAAGGCGTTAAGTTCGGCCGGGCCGAACTTTGGATACCCACCACCTCGGGTATATATGTAAACCGCCTTTCATTAAAATTCGGTGAAAATATACCTCATACCAATCTGAACTATATACGACACGGATGTCGAAAAGCCGAACATAAGTCACTGTGTCAAATTTCAGTGAAATCGGATTATAAATGCGCCTTTTATGGGGCCAAGACTTTAAATCGAGATATCGGTCTACATTGCAGCTATATCCAAATCTGGACCGATTTGGGCCGAGTTGCATAAACATGTCGAAGAGCCTAACACTAAGCACTGTCCCAAATTTCGGCGAAATCGGACAATAAATGCCTCTTTTATGGGCCCTAAACCTTAAATCCAGGGATCGGTCTATATGGCAGCTATATTCAAATCTGGACCGATCTGGGCAAAATTGAAGAAGGACGTCGAAGAGTCTAACCAAACTCACTGTCTCAAATTTCAGCGACATCGGACAATAAATGCGTCTTTTATCGCCCCAAAACCTAAAACCTAGATATCGGTCTATATGGCAGCTATATCCAAATGTGGACCGATCTGTGCGATATTGCAGAAGTATGTCAAGGGGGTTAACTCAACTCACTGTTCCAAATTTTGGCGACATCGGGCAATAAATGAGCATTTTATGGGCCCAAAACCATAAATCAAGAAATCGGTCTATATGGCAGCTATATCAAAATTTTAACCGATCTGGACCAAATTGAAGAAATATGTCAAAGGGCCTAACACAACTCACTGTCCCAAATTTCAGCAAAATCGGATAATGAATGTGGCTATTATGGGCCTTACACCATAAATCGGAGGATCGATCTATATGGCAGCTATATCCAAATCTGGACCGATCTGAGCCAAATTAACGAGGGATGTCGGTGGGCCTTACACAATTCACTGTCCCAAATTTCATCAAAATCGGATAATAAATGTGGCTTTTGTGGGTCTAAGACCCTAAACCGGAGGATCGGTCTATATGGCAGCTATATCCAAATCTGAACCGATCTGGGCCAATTTAACGAAGGATGTCGATGGACCATACACAATTGACTGTCCCGAATTTCATCAAAATCGGATAATAAATGTGGCTTTTGTGGGCCTAAGACCCTAAACCTGAGGATCGGTCTATATGGCAGCTATATCCAAATCTGAACCGATCTGGACCAAATTAAAGAAACATGTCAAAGGGCCTAAGACAACTCACTGTCCCAAATTTTAGCGAAATCGGACTATTAATGTGGCTTTTATGGGCCTTAGACCCTAAATCGGAGGATCGGTCTATATGGCACCTATATCCAAATCTGGACCGATCTGAGCCAAATTGACAAAGGATGTCGAAGGGCCTAACACAACTCACTGTCCCAAATTTCAACAAAATCGGATAATAAATGTAGCTTTTATGGGCCTAAGACCCTAAATCGGCAGATCGGTCTATATGGGGGCTATATCAAGATATAGTCCGATATAGCCCATCTTCGAACTTAACCTGCTTATGGACAAAAAAAGAATCTGTGCAAAATTTCAGCTCAATATCTCTATTTTTAAAGACTGTAGCGTGATTTCAACAGACAGACGGACAGACGGACGGACATGGCTAGATCGTCTTAGATTTTTACGCTGATCAAGAATATATATACTTTATAGGGTCGGAAATGGATATTTCGATGTGTTGCAAACGGAATGACAAAATGAATATACCCCCATCCTTCGGTGGTGGGTATAAAAATCAAAATTTTTGATAAAGTAAATGTTGACTAAATTTTCAATATTTCTTTTTCAATTTTTTATACCCTCCACCATAGGATGGGGGGTATACTAATTTCGTCATTCTGTTTGTAACTACTCGAAATATTCGTCTGAGACCCCATAAAGTATATATATTCTTGATCGTCGTGACATTTTATGTCGATCTAGCCATGTCCGTCCGTCCGTCCGCATGTCTGTCGAAAGCACGCTAGCTTCCGAAGGAGTAAAGCTAGCCGCTTGAAATTTTGCACAAATACTTCTTATTAGTGTAGGTCGGTTGGTATTGTAAAGTGCGCAATTCTTATCCGAATGCAATTTTGCACGACGTATTGTGTTATGATGTCCAACAACTGTTTTAAGAATGGTTCAAATTGGTCCATAACCTGATATAGCTGCCATATAAACCGATCTGGGGTCTTGACTTCTTGAGCCTCTAGAGGACGCAATTATTATCCCATTTGGCTGAAATTTGCATGACGTGTTTTGTTATAACTTTCAACAACTGTATTAAGAATGGTTCAAATCGGTCCATAGCCTGATATAGCTGCCATATAAACCGATCTGGGGTCTTGACTTCTTGAGCCTCTAGAGGACGGAATTATTATCCGATGTCATTTCTTTGCGCTTCTTTAGTTTGGTCACAAAATTTCATTTTGTTGTTGGTTTAACCAGCTTAGACCAATGTGATTTTATTTCTTGCTTCTATTTCAAAACAAAACAACAAAAACACTTTAAAGTGTCTCAACATTTGTGGTGTGTTAGTGTTAAACGTATTAAGGGGCGGGCTGCAATGATCGCGATTTCGGCCTTTGCCAGGGGCTCATCAGACTGCTATGCCACCAAAAGATTACAGGCTTCCACCCACTCACTAATTAGTGAGCAGTGCAATGATAGAAGCATGCACTCTGAATGAAATGTAGGGTCTTGTTATTCAACCTTTTCTTATAGCTTAGTAAGAGAAAGTTAAATTTGAACAGCCAACATCTCTTCAAAAAGACCTCTAACATCAACAACACACACAAAGCCGAAGACTTGTTATCTAGACAAACTTCGATTGCCATAGAATAACATTTCAATATGTGCATATTAACCACATATTTCTCAACGTGCTGATCGCGCTTTTATTCATTTCTTTGAGACTTTTGAGACTCTTTAAAGTGTTTTTGTTGTTTTGTTTTGAAATAGAAGCAAGAAATAAAAACAGATTGGACTAAGCTGGTTAAACCAACAACAAAATATCCGATTTAGTTGAAATTTTGTACAACATATTTGTCGAAAATGGCATGAATCGGTTTATAGCCTAATGCAGCTTCCCTATAAACCGATCTCCCTATTTTACTTCTTCAGCCCCTAAAGTGCGCAATTCTTACTAGATTTGGCTGAAAATGTACACAATGACTTCTACTATGATCTCCAATATTCAGTTCAATTATGGTCCAAAATGATCATTTACTTGATATTGTTCCAATAACTTAGCAATTATTTTCTTTTATCCTTTGTTTGCCTAAAAAGAGATACCGTGGCAAGAGCTCGTCAAATTCGATCCATGGTGGAGGGTATGTTAGACTCGGCCCGGCCGAACTTGGCACGCTTTTACTTGTTTATATACGTTTTATGCACAAAATTCTCTTCTTTTTGACACAGTTTGTCTCTCTAATTTTTTCTCCCTTTTTGCAACACATTTATTTTCATGGAAATTAATATCATAATTTCTCCTTGCACCTTCTCACTGCCATCAAGGGACTCATCCTCAAATGCTCTAAGATAAATCAATTTTCATTTGTTTTTGCGTGTTATGGTAACGACACGTGTCATCTCATCAAGGAAAATAGAAATTTCCCTTCGTCGTACAAAAATTAACTTGAGTTCATCCTGTGCGCATACCAGAGGGATATGAGATTGTGAAAGCTCTAAGGAAACATTATCCATTATCTAAGGCAAAACATATTGGCAAGCGCATAAGTATGAGCAAAAAAAAAAAAAAACACAATAGCTCTCTTAGTCGCGTACAACAGCAACTTCCTTTCCCATACTTGATTTTCGCTTAGAACATCAGTTGTAACAGAAGTTTAAGCCATACCGACATGTGCCAAAGATCTTGATAAGAGATCCCTCTCAGTTGAGTTAAAGGAAGGGTACTTTTTTAGCTTTGGGTTAGAAGCTATCAACATCCGTTGTAAACGTATTTCGTTGCGTTGTTTTTTTTTGGCTTCTCAGAAATAAAATGTTGAAATGAAATCATTTAACAAAAGTTACGTGATTGAGATCATTGTCTACGTTTTCTAAATCCTCATTTAATAAACTCCAGTTCTTTGACTTGCCCCTACCATGACTTTGAAATGATGAAGTGGCAAAAGGGGACAGTGTCAGGCAAATCTCTGATAGTGTTTTGGCATTGACATTAACAAAGTGTCACCATTAACCATTTCCAACCAAAAAATCAGCTTAGCATAAGATGTGATTAGCTTTTGGCCTTTTGAAGGCAAATGTAGTAACTACACAGAGAAAAAAGGAAGTAAAAAAAATTCTGATAAAAAATTGGCCTCCTTTTGAGAAAAATTAACTTAAGTAAAACTTTTTTACTTCAATGCTGAATTATACTAAAAAGTTAAAATTTGATTTCTTTCATATAATTTTTATCAGTGTACCTTCAACTCAACTCCCTTCTAACAAAAATTCTGAGGAGAAAAAATAGTCTCTCTTTGACAAAAATTAACCTAAGTAAAACTTTTTACTTCAATGCTTAATTATACTAAAAAGTTAAAATTAGTGTTCTTTCATATAATTTTTATCAGTGTACCTTCAACTCCCAGCGAAAGGTAGGAGAAAATTCAAATGTTTTATTTAGCTCTGATTACCCTAACAAAACCATAGCAAACACACATACCCTCTGATTTTCAGGTATTTGTGTTGACATTTGCCTCTTATTGTTGTGATTTCTTGTGTTGTTGTTATACCTTTTCCACCTTTGTCAATCATCCATCTAGTCATCACCATCTTCTGCATCATCGTCAAAGCAAACTTGTTTTTCCATTTGAAGGAACCGGAAAGTTTTCCCAGAAATTCCCTTTCATGTCACTTGTTAATCACAGCTCAAAGTCGTGGATATGTCAATAATCATCACCTTTGTAGACAGCCATACACAAACGCAAAAAGGCACAATTTGACATGTGTTAAGATAAACGGCAAGAAAAGATCTTGAAACCAGTAAGGCAAAAGTCGGGCGGTGCCGACTTTATAATATCCTACACCAACTTTATATGTACAAAAGGTGGGCCATATATAATTCTGAACCAATGTTGATGGACCTCGGCGGATGTATTCAGATGGGTTATTAAAATTCCTGTATCAAATTTCGAGCAAAGCATATATGTTCAAAATGTAATAACTACGGTTGAGAAATGACAACAAATTACCCAAAATCTGCGAATACATATAGGGGAGCTACATCAAAATCTAAATCGATTTTGAACAAACTTCATAGATATTGTGGTAGTCATTGAGGAAAGCGTTGTGCATAATTTTAATAAGATTGGTCAATAAATGCGTTTGCAGTGGCCTTAGAGGTGGAAATCGGTCGATCTACATAAATGACAGCTATATCTAAATCTGATACAATTTCTATGATATTCACCAGTAATATCGAGAGACATAAAAAAATCCTTCCTGCAAATCGGACGAACATATATTTGGAAGCTATATCCAAATCTGAACCGATTCCTATGAAATTTACCAGTAACATCGAGATTGAATCCGTCCTGCCAAATTTCGAGGGAGTCGGTTAACAATTGATCATTTTATTGCATTATTACTGCAAATCGGACGAGCTATATCCAAATATGAACAGATTTTTTCCAAATTCAATAGGCTTCATCTCTAGAGCGAAAAACATGCCTGTACACAAATTAACATGGACAGACGGACACAGCTAAATCGAATCAGAAAGTGATTCTGAGTCAATGGGTCTAACTCTCTTCCCTTTGGGTGTTACAAACAAATGCACTAAGTTATAATGCCCTGCACCACAGTAGTGGTGTAGGGTATAAAAAGAAAAAATATATGCAAATATTTGACAAAGAAAGAGAAATTCGCTCAGCATACCAAAAAAGTTTTTGCATTAAAAAGGAAAAATCTTTTTATTCTATGAATTTTTGTAATACTTTAAGGCAGACAAATGTCAATTTGTAAATTCTTTCAAATTAAAGAACGAGAACTAATGTTTGATAAACAAAAGTTTTATCAAAATATTTCGATGTCAGTAAAATTTTTACATAATTTTCTTTACCAATAAAATATTGACAAAATTTTCTATACCAATAAAATGTTGACCAAACTTACTTAAAACCAGTAAGTCGAGCGGTGCCGACATCCTAATACCATACACCTACCCTTTAAGCACAATGTGCGAGTTATAGCCAATTCTGAACCAATTTTGATGGACCTCGGCGGATGTTTTCAGATGGGTTTTTAAACAATCCGTTTCAAATTTCGAGCAAATATTTCAAACTGTAATAACTTCAGTTGATTAATTAAACATTAAACAAACTTTGACGGACATATATATGAGAGCTTTATCTAAATCTGAACCGATTTCTATGAAATTTACTCGTTATTACGACGATAGTCATGAGAAAATTCTTAATACCAAATTTTGGGAGAATCGGTTAACAAATGCGAACAGCAAGGTTGGTCAATACATGCGCTTGCAGTGGTTTTTTTGTATGAAAATCGGGCTATATACATATATGGCTTCTATATATACATCTAAATCTGAACCGATTTCTATGAAATTCACCAGTAATATCGAGAGTCGAGAGAAAATTCCTCCTGCCAAATTTCGAGAGAATCGGTTTACAAATGAGCTATTTATTGCTATATCTATCAAAATCGGACGAACATATATTGTATATCGGAGCTATATCTATATACGGACCGATTTCGACCAAACTTTTCAGATATTGTGGTAGCCGTCGAGGAAGGCGTTGTGCAAAATTTTGGTAAGATTGGTCAATAAATGCGCTTGCAGTTGCTCTTGGAGTGAAAATCCTGCGATGTACATATATTGCAGCTACATCTAAATCTGAACCGATTTCTATAAAATTCACCACTAAGATCAACAGTCATGAGAAAATGCTTCCTGCCAAATTTTGCGAGAATCGGTTGACAAATGTGCACTTAACTGAAATATTTCCACAAAATCGGACAAACATGTATATGGGAGCTATATCTAAATCTAAACCGATTTCCTGCAATCTTCTCAGATATTGTGGTAGTTGTACAGCAAAGCGTTGTGCAAAATTTTGGCAAGATTGGTCAATATATGCTTATGCAATGGCTCTTGAAAAAAGTGAAAATCGGGCGATATACATATATGGCAGCTACATCTAAATCTGAACCGATTTCTATAAAATTCACCAGTAATTTTAAGAGTCATAACGATGTCCTTCCTGCCAAATTTCGGGAGAATCGGTTAACAAATGAGCACTCTTTTGCAAAATTTATCAAAATCGGACGAACATATATATCCGAGCTACATCTAAATCTGAACCGATCTCGAGCAAACTTCTGAGATTTTGTGGTAGTCGTCGAGAAAAGCGTTGTGGAAAATTTTGGCAAGATTGGTCAATAAATGTGCTTGCTATGACTCTAGAAGTTTAAATCGGGTGATATGAGAGATATATCTAAATCTGAACCGATTTCCATGAAATTGACCAATAATATCGAGAGTCGAGAGAGTCTTTTGTCAAATTAGGAGAGAATCGGTAAACAAATTACCATTTTATTGCATTATTACTGCAAATCGGAAGAACATTTATATGGGAGCTATATTCAAATCTGAACCGATTTTTTCCAATTTCAATAGGCTACGTTTTTAGTCCAAAATACATCCCTGTATAAAACTTTAAGACGATGGGACGAAAACTGTGACCTGCACTTTGTACACAACATGGACAGACGGACAGACAGACGGACAGACAGACGGACAGACAGACAGACGGACAAACAGACGGACAGACAGACGGACAGACAGACGGACAGACAGACGGACAGACAGACAGACGGACAGACAGACGTACAGACAGACGGACAGACAGACGGACAGATAGACGGACGGACAGACAGTCGAACAGACAGATGGACAGACAGATGGACAGACAGATGGACATAGCTAAATCATATCAGAAAGTGATTCTGGGTCTATCTCTCTTCCTTCTGGTTGTTACAAACAAATGCACTAAATTATAATATCCTGTACCACAGTAGTGGTGTCGGATATAATAAAAAATTTTTGTAAATATTTTTATACCCTCCACCATAGGATGGGGGTATGCTAATTTCGTCATTCTGTTTGTAACACCTCGAAATATGCGTCTAAGACCCCATAAAATATATATATTCTTGATTCTCATGTCATTTTAAGTCGATCTCGCCATGTCCGTCCGTCTGTCTGTCGAAAGCACGCTAACTTTCGAAGGAGTAAAGCTAGCCGCTTGAAATTTTGCAGAAATACTTTTTATTAGTGTAGGTCGGTTTGCATTGTAAATGGGCAAAATCGGTCCATGTTTTTATTCGAGTAGGTCGGTTGGCATTGTAAATGGGCAAAATCGGTCCATGTTTCTTGATATAGCTGCCACATAAACCGATCTTGGGTCTTGACTTCTTGAGCCTCTAGAGGGCGCAATTCTTATCTGATCTTATTGAAATTTTGCACGTAGTGTTTTGGTAACACTTCCAACAACTGTGCTATGTATGATTCAAATCGGTTCATAATCTGGTGTAGCTATCATATAAACCGATCTTGGATTTGACTTCTTGAGCCAATAGAGCGCGCAATTCTCATCCGATTTGGCTGAAATTTTGGATGACGTGTTTGTGTTGTGACTTCCAATAACTGTGCTAAATATGGCGTAAATCGGTATAGAACCCGATATGGATGCCATATAAACCTATCTGGGATCTTGACTTCTTGAACCTCTAGAGGGCGCAATTCTCATCTGATTTGGCTGAAATTTTGTACAAGGGCTTCTCTCATGACTTTCAACATACGTGTCTAATATGGTCTTAAACGATCTATAGCTTGATACAGCTCCCATATAAACCTATCCCCCGATTTTGCTTCTTGAACCCCTACAAGACGCAATACTTATCCGTATGAACTGAAATATTACACAATGACTTCTACAATGTTCAGCACTAATTTATGGTTCGAATCGGACTATAACATGATATAGGTCCAATATCATAACAGTTCTTATTCAATATTCTATGTTTGTCTGAGGAGAGATACCGCGCATAGAACTCGACAAATGCGATCAAAGTTGGAGGGTATATAAGATTCGGCCCGGCCGAACTTAGCTCGCTCTCACTTGTTTAGAACTAAGTTTTGATAAAAATTAATAGATAAATAAAATTTTGGAAACATTTTTTTTTGTTGAAATAAAATTTTTACTATATTTTCCATAAAAATGTATATTCTATAACAAAAATGTTGTACAGAAATACAAGTTTTTGACTAAATTTTCTATTAAGAAAATTTTTGACAAAATTATCTGCAGAAATAAACCTTGCTATAAAAAAATTTGACATTATTTTCTACACAGATAAAATTTTGAAAAAATTTTCTGTAGCTACAAAATTGCAAAAAAAAATTTCTAAGAATATTTTTTTTTTTCAAAATTTAAAAACAAATTTTGTCAAAGGTTTCTATAGAAAAATATTTTGGAAAACATTTTCTGTAGCTACAAAATTTTGATAAGATGGTAATCTAAGCTTTGACAAAATTGAAATAAAATCTACAACATTTTCTTAACATTAAATATTTGAAGCAATTTTCTATTAGAAATGTAATAAAGATTGCTAAAATTTTTTTGTAGAGATAAAATTCTGAAAAAAATGATATACAAAAGGTAAAAACGCATTAAGTTCGGCCATGCCGACCTTTGGATACCCACCACCATGGGTGTATTTGTTATCCTATTATATTATAACTCTGCTATATCCATATTGGGGCGATCTGGACATATTTGGTTCAGGTACCGAGATGCCTTATACAAATTTCGGATAAGTTCTGATGTTGACTATATTTGGATCGGATATCTGGTGGCTTAATCCAACCGACTATTCCAAACATCCACGAAATTGGATAATAAAATGGTCTTTCACCCGCTGGAGACCCTAAGTAGCCAGATCGGTTTATATGGCAGCTATATCCAAGTGTAGCCTGATGTGGACCATACTCGATTCGGATATGAAGTGACTGTGTCCAACTCACCATCCCAAAATTCAGAAAAATCTAATATCGGTCTATATGGTAGCTGGTCCGATGTGTTGGGTGTCCTACTGCAACTCACTGTTCCAAATTTCAGCGATATCGGGCAATATATGCGGCTTTTATGCGCTAAAAAACCTTGAGTCCGCAGATTGGTCAATATGGCAGCTATATCCAAATATGGTCCAATCTCAACCATACACATTGTTCCGAATTTCAGCGAGATCGGGCAATAAATACGGCTTGAGTATTTGAGTCCGCAGTTCGGTCTATATGACAGCTATATGTTAATATGGGTCCATATGAAACATATTCGGTTCGGATATTGGGTGCCCTAGCACAATTTATTGTTCCAAATATCAGGAAATCGGTTAATAAATGTGCCTTTTATGAGCTCAAGGCCTTAAATCAGAACATCGGTCTATATAGCAGCTATTTCCAAATCTCATACGATTTCGCTCGTTCAAGAACTTAACCTGCGTATTAAATAAATACGGGTTTCTGCATAATTTAAGCTCAATATCTCAATTTGAAGTCTGTAGAGTGATACATACACGGCCAGGCACACGGAAATAGTTAAATCGTCTTAGAATTTCAACACAATCTGAAATTTATATAATTTGTAGGGTCGGAAATTGATATTTCGATATATTGCAAACGGAATGACTAAATTAATATACCCCCTAAGACTCAAAAGTGGCTGCACAGAATTTTCTTGGTTTCAGACGAATCATACGCCTGACTGTAATTTTTAAAAACGCAGATCTCGGAGATGGATGGTGGGATTCAAGCGAAATTTCGTTTGTACTCTGATACTAAACTAAAAACCAAAAATTTTGTAACCAAATTTGGGGTGGGGTACCTGGGAGGGCCTCTCCTACCGCAAACCCCATTCATGACAATATGGGATACAAATACCTTTTTTGAGAGTAGAAAGCGTTTTTACTATTCCTTTATTTCTCATAGTAGTTCTCAGTTCTTTTCCGGGGGCGTGTTACTGGTCCATCGCCCCAACCGCATGGGTTTTGTGGGATTACACTCGTATCCCTCGTTGTGGCGAGCTGCTTGCTCCAAGATCCGACGCTCGCCGCCCGCCGTCCCTAACCTGGGAACAGATGCTGATGGTGGCCATTGGTTATTTGAAGGCGCCAATAACTCGCCTTGTCATCTCGAGTATCATTGGCACTCAGTATTTAATTAAGAGCCAGTGCCACCTGACTCCCCACTAAGACTCTCTTCTCGAAAATCGCTGACTGCCTGCGGCCGCATTTGCAGCTACTCCGCATAAAAACAGAGGTTTCCACCATCCGCAACCTGTGGACGCGCCCGGTAGCTTTCAGCTAAGCTTCCCGTGATAACGATGGACACCACACAAGTCGGAGCTCAAAGTTCCAACCTGTGTGGTGCTCATAGTTATCCCGTATCGGCCGGCGTTGACGACTCACGCAAACGAAAAAAGACCATGATTTGCGGATCTGCACCTGGAATGTCCGCACTCTTTATAGAGAAGGTGCAGTATATTCGCTGGCGGATGTATTAGAGAAGTACAAGGCAGACATAACCGCCTTACAGGAAGTGCGATGGACTGGGAATGGCGTCACTACAACACCAAACGGAGACGAACTGTACTATAGCTGCCATAACAAGAGGCATGAATTTGGCTGTGGATTTGTGGTTAGTCGGAGACTGAAACACCTTGTATCCAGCTTTACTCCGGTTGATGAGAGGCTAGCCACAATCCGCATAAAAACCAAATTCTTCAACATCAGTCTTATTTGTGCCCATGCCCCGACGGAAGACAAAGACGAGCAGACCAAGGATATTTTCTACGAGCGCCTAGAGAGAGAATATGACCCCTGCCTCGCCCATGATGTTAAAATAGTTCTGGGAGATTTTAATACGAAAATAGGAAAGGAACACATTTTTGGTCCAACAGTCGGAAAGTTTAGCCTCCACTAGATAAGGTCCAGTAATGGGTTGAGGCTGATAGATTTCGTCGCGGCAAAAAACATGGTAGTTAGTAGCACCAGATTTCAACATAAAAATATTCACAAAGCCACATGGCTGTCAAACGATCAAAACACGAGAAACCAAATTGATCACGTTGTAATAGATGGAAGGCATTCATCCAGCGTGTTAGATGTATGATCGATCCGTGGAGCGAATATAGATTCGGATCATTACCTTGTTGCAGCAAAGGTTCGCACCCGTTTGAACATGGCGAGGAAAGTACAATCTGACACTGCACGGAATCTGGTCATTGAAAAGCTGCAAACACAAGAAATGGCAGCGGCATACTCCACTTGACTGACCCAACTGCTTGATGAAAGCACTCCTTGTTCCGATGATATAATGACGCAGTGGCAAACTATTGCCCACTCCATGGAAAATGCCGCGAAATCCGTACTTGGGTACCGGAAGCCTCCTTCAAGAAACCTATGGTACGACCAAGAGTGTCGAGATGCTACTTAAGCCAAGGAGGAAATCTGGTAACTGACACAGATAACATGCTGAGGATATGGAAATAACATTTTACCCAACTGCTAGTGTCCGATGTTGGCGGCGAAGAGGATACCGCAGAACCAATCCCTGTTGATGGTATAGAATATTTACCTCCTAGTCAGAATGAGGTCCAAGTAGTAGTGACCCGACTAAAGAACAACAAGGCAGCAGGAGCCGACGGGTTACCCGCTGAGCTATTTAAGACCGGGGGCGACACGATGATAAGGCGTATGCATCAGCTTATCTGCGCAATCTGGCTAGAAGAACGCATACCCGATGATTGGAACCTCAGCATACTATATCCCGTACACACGAAAGGAGACAAGACGGAATGTGCCAACTACAGAGGAATAAGTCTCCTCCCCATCGCATACAAGATACTCTCGAGCGTACTGTGTGCAAGGTTAAAACCTAAAGTCAATGAGATAATTGTGCCCTATCAATGCGGCTTTAGACCTGGTAAATCCACCCTAGACCAGACATTCACACTGTGCCAAATCCTGGAAAAGACCCGAGAAGGACAAATCAACACCTACCATATCTTTGTTGACTACAAAGCCACCTTCAAGACCCCTTTTCGTTCAAAGGTATTTCAAGCCATGTCCGAGTTTGGTACCCCTGCAAAATTAGTTGGAATCTGCAGGATGACACTTGCTGATACGCATTCATCAGTAAGAACAGGAAAGAATCTCTCCGAACCATTTAATACCAAACGAGGTTTCAGACAAGGAGCAGGATGACACTTGCTGATACGCATTCATCAGTAAGAACAGGAAAGAATCTCTCCGAACCATTTAATACCAAACGAGGTTTCAGACAAGGAGACAGCTTATCGCGTGATTTCTTTAATATCCTGCTGGAGAAGATTATACGAGATGCAGAAGTGAATAGATATGGTACACTAATCACAAGAGAACAAATGCTACTCGCCTATGCCGATGACATCGATATCATAGGTCGCAATCGAAAGAGAGTCGGTGAAAATGGGTCTGGCAGTAAATGGAGGTAAGACAAAATGGATGGTCTCTACTTTATGTACCTCGGCACCGCCGTAACCCAAACGAATGACACCAGTTTTGAGATTAAGCGAAGAATAATACTGGCAAACAGATGCTACTTTGGACTAAGTAAGCAGTTTAGAAACAAGGCCATGGTTCTGAAGCATGGGTACTTGTGAAAGCAGATAAGGCAGTGCTTGGAGTATTTGAGATTAAGATTCATCGTAAAATATATGGACCATTTTGCGTTAACGGAGAATATAGGCAACGTATGGACCACAAGCTGTATGAGGTGTATGACGACGATAGCATAGTTACACGCATCAAAATACAACGGCTGCGTTGGCTAGGTCATGTTGTCAGAATGGATGAAGAAGCTCCACCAAGAAGTCTTTTGAAGGCAAACACGGTGGCACACGCAAACCGGGAAGCGCTTTTACTTGTTTTTTCTATTTTGTGCCTTTTTCGCAAACTACAATAGTTATGATCAAAGAGCAGCGTGTTATCAAAGAGAGTGGGTGGAAGTGACATTACATGAGAGCTGTATAACACATTATACCGATATAACAAATTATGTGAACTGCATCTCATTAATAAATTCTGTTATATGTTCATGACGCATAACACTACGAAGTAAAACAAGTAAAAGCATGCTAAGCGCGGCCGGGCCGAATTTTATGTACCCTTCACCATTGATCGCATTAATCGAGCTCTTGCCACGGTATCTCCTTTTAGGCAAACAAAGGATTCAATAAAAGAATTGCTATGTTATTGAAACAATATCAAGTTATGGTTCATTTCGGACCATAGTTGAACTGAATGTAGGAGACCATAGTAGAAGTCAGCCAAATCTAGTAAGAATAGAGCACTTTAGGGGCTGAAGAAGTAAAATAGGGAGATTGGTTTATAGCGGAGCTGCATTAGGCTATGAGTGGATTCATGCCATTTTCGACCCACTAGTGGCTCAAGAAATCAAGACCCGAGATCGGTTTGTATGGAAGCTATATCAGGTTATGGACCGATTTGAACTATTCTTAACACAGTTGTTGAAAGTCATAACAAAACACCTCATGCAAAATCGGATAATAATTGCGTTCTCTAGAGGTCCAAGAAGTCAAAACCCGAGATCGGTTTATATGGCAGCTATATCAGGTAATGGACTGATTTTAACCATTCTTAATACAGTTGTTGGAAGTCATAAGAAAACACCTCATGCAAAATTTCAGCCAAATCGGATAAGAATTGTGCCCTCTAGCGGCTCAAGAAGTCAAGATCGGTCTATGGCCAGATCGGTTTATATGGCAGCTATATCAGATTATGGACTGATTTGAACCGTTCTTAATACAGTTGTTGGAAGTCATAACAAAACACCTCATGCAAAATTTCAGCCAAATCGGATAAGAATTGTGCCCTCTAGCGGCTCAAGAAGTCAAGATACCAGATCGGTTTATATGACAGATATATCAGATTATGGACAGATTTGAACCATTCTTAATACAGTTGTTGGAAGACATAAGAAAACACTTCATGCAAAATTTCAGCCATATCGGTTAAGAATTGTACCCTCTAGCGACTCAAGAAGTCAAGATCCCAGATCGGTTTTTATGGCAGCTATATCAAAACGTGGACCGATATAGCCCATTTACAGTCCCAACCGACCTACACTAATAAAAAGTATTTCTGCAAAATTGCAAGCAGCTAGCTTTACTCCTTCGAAAGTTAGCGTGCTTTCGACAGACAGACGGACGGACGGACAGACGGACGAACAGACGGACGGACATGGCTAGTTCGACTTAAAATGTCATGACGATCAAGAATATATGTACGTTATGGGGTCTTAGACGAATTATTCGAGGAGTTACAAACAAAATGACGAAATTAGAATACCCCCATCCTACGGTGGAGGGTATAAGGCGTGGATGATATTGCTTTCATGGAATGTCTCTCATTCATAGGTTTCGCGTACACTCATGTTTCGCGTACACGCATATTCAATCCCATGGCAGCCGGTTATACGCACCGGATTGACCCGATGGAACCCTCATCGGCAAGGGCTGCCGCCTCAGTGTACGTGTTCGTCTTCTTTCGTCATGGCAGTGGCACATCCCGGAGTGCCTTCTCCGCAAGCTTCTGGTCCGTGCCGGGATTGAAAATAACCCCGGACCCTGGTTCTGTTCGGTTTGCCAGAACCGCCTCCAACATCGGTCGGTGTCGGTGAGGTGTAACCGGTGCATGGAGTGGGTACATTTCCGATCTTGCTCTGGCCTCACTTCACTTTGGGAGTATATTCATACTGGTTATATGGCAAGGTGCTGTGCGAACATAGCCAGCAGTGGGTCACAAGCGTCGTCGTCATCGCCTTCTGCGTCCTCGTCGTCGGACTATGTGACACCCCCGACCTCTCCCGTACGGCAATTTACGCTACGGTAGCATCCCAGTCCAAATATTGCCAGGCCAATTCCGGGAAATGTATCATTTTTGCAACTAAACTGCAACGGTCTCCGTGGCATGATCGACGAGATTGTGGATTTCACGAGTCGGAAAGATATATTGGTCGCAGCGATGCAGGAGACAAAGCTGGCCAGCACCTGCAGCTTGCACAGTTGTCACGGATACAATGTGCTACGTAAGGATCGCTCAAGGAATGGAGGTGGGGGATTGGCCTTCGTGATACACCATTCCGTGCAATATAGACCCATCTCGCCTGCGCCTGGCGCTAGTGACCCCTACATGGAGTGCATGGGGATAGTAGTCAGATCCGGTACTGCCGGATAGAGCTATACAACGTGTACATACCGCCGGGTGGTAGCTGTGTCCCGATTAATGACCAAGCTTACAACCCCGACATAAGTGGGTTACTATCTGGCCATATCGTTTGGTTGTAGAGGACTTTAATGCCCATCACACTTAATGGCATTCTCCCCTAGGTAACGACCAACGTGGCATAGCTTGGCAGAGCAGTTTGCACGGTGAATGAGGATGCCCCCACTAGGATTACGAGGAGGTGCAGGGGGTCCTACCACCTCCTCATAATTCTCACCATCGACCGACCACCCGACTTCATAACCTCTGTGTGGTCGCCAGTCATTTGTGGAATTAAGGGATAAGAAGTTGAAGCACCGTAGAGTGAAAGAGGGAGTTCCCCAAGGGTGATATCTCCGGCACTGTTTAACCTCTACCTATCCTCCATGCCACCTCCTCCAAAAGGCATAGAGATCGTATCATATGTGGGCGATTGTACGATCATGGCATCAGGCCCACCACCCCTTGTTGACATCTGCGATAGGTTGAACGTCTACCTCAACGAACTCTCTTATTTCGCTACAAGAAATCTGAAGATATCTGCCACCAATTCTTCAGCCACACTGTTCACTTCAAATACGCGTGAGGTGAATAACGAGGTGACTGTGATCGTCGATGGAGAAATGATTCCGGCCATCAAATGTCCCAAAATACTAGGCGTTACATTTGACAGCTCTTACACATTCTCCCCACATGCCACAGCAATTTGCGATAAAGTCAAAAGTAGAAACAAGATGCTCCAGCCACTTGCTGGCAGCACTTGGGGTGCAGACCAAGAAACCTACAAAGCAATTGGCCGGTCTGTGGTAAGTAATGCAGCGCCAGTGCGGTCTCGTCAACTTTGTGCACACAGTGGAATGATATTCAGATCTGTCACATTGCCGCCCTCCGAACTGCGACGGTCCTACCAGTGCGAAGTCATAACTACATGCTGTCTAAGCAATTACTTTCGGGCTGTTATTGCAGAGACCATCCAAATCATCATCTTGTGGATAGATATTCACCGCCCAGAAGCTTTAAGGTAGATCTACATGATCTAGAGCGTGAGGTTCAACGCTGCAAGAGAGAACCTCTAGCAAAGATTGATGCCGACGCGCAAGATGTATGTCCCGATTGTAACCAGGCACCGCACGATACACGTCACCCGTTTAACTGCCCGGCCAGACTCAATCGACTCAGACCCAGATGCCTATGGACGCACCCCATTTTAGTCGCAGAGTTCCTAGGTCTTGATACTCAACAGAATCAAGCAGACGAAAGATAGAACACAGCAAACTGTTACAACAACAACACTCATGTTAAATTAGATAGCAGAAGAAAGGGTTTTAAAATGTCTTCTACTGTTTTGAAGGTAAATTACCATAGGATGGGGGTATACTAATTTCGTCATTCTGTTTGCAACTCCTCGAAATATTCGACCAAAACCCTATAAAGTATATATATTCTTGTTTCGTCGTGACATTTTAAGTCGATTTAGCCATGTCCGTCCGTCTGTCGAAAACACGCTAACTTTCGAAGGAGTAAGGCTAGCTGCTTGCAATTTTGCACAAATACTCCTTATTTGTGTAGGTCGGTCGGGATTGTAAATGGGCTATATCGGTCCACGTTTTGATATAGCTGCCATATAAACCGATCTCGAGTCTTGACTTCTTGAGCCACTAGAGGGCACAATTCTTATCCGATTTGGCTGAAATTTAGCATGATGTGTTTTATTACGACTTCCAACAACTGTGCTAAGTATGGTTGAAATCGATACATAACCTGATATAGCTGCCATATAAACCGATCTCGGGTCTTGACTTCTTCAGCCACTAGAGCGCACAATTCTTATCCGATCTTTAGCCTTGAACCTCTAGAGGGCGCAATTCACATCCGATTTGACTGAAATTTTGCACGAAGTGTTTTGGTATCACTTCCAACAACTGTGTTTAGTATAATTCAAATCGGTTCATAATCTGGTATAGCTGTCATATAAACCGATCTTGGATCTTGACTTCTTGAGTCAATAGAGCGCGCAGTGCTCATCCGATTTGGCTGACATTTTGCATGAGGTGTTTTGTTACGACTTTCAATAACTGTTCTAAGTATGGCGCGAATCGGAACATAACCTGATATAGCTGCCATATAAACCTATCTGGGATCTCGACTTCTTGAGCCTCTAGAGGGCGCAATTATCATCCGATTTGGCAGAAATTTTGTTCAACGGCTTCTCTCATGACCTTCAATATACGTGTCTAATATGGTCTGCATCGATTAATAGCTTGATACAGCTCCCATATAAACCTATCTCCCGATTTTGCTTCTTAAGCCCTGACACTGCGCAAATCTTATCCGAATGAACTGAAATATTATACAATGGCTTCTACAATGTTCAGCATTCATTTATGGTCCGAATGGGATTATAACTTGATATAGCTCCGATAGCATAAAAAGAGATACCGCGCATAGAGCTCGACAAATGCGATCTATGGTGGAGGTTATACAAGATTCGGCTCGGCCGAACTTTTTTTTATACTTAGTCAAAAACACTTATAGTTAAATTATTCAAGAAAGGTTCAAATTTTCATGATGTTACGTCTTCTCTTGTTTAATGCTGGGGATGGCAGGTGATGGGTGTAGGTTATGTCTGAGTAGGTGAACAATGGAAATAACAACGTCTCACTTATGGTTATGGCATGGATTTGTGTACTGCACCGAGCAGCAAAAGAGGACTTCATGTTTTTAGGTAGCCGCACCAGATGTCTTGGGCAGAGGCACAGTGGTTTTAGACAGAGGCACAGTCAGAAGAGTCTTTCTTCTCGTGGAAGCAAATGACAGAAATCGCTGATATATCCGTCCAGCAGAGACACAGAATTTCCAAAGCAAAAATCATCGACAGAAGGCATATAAAGTGTGATACATAAGCTCTGGTTAAAAACGATGTTTTCACAGCTTTTGCAAATTTTTTTTCGATCTCTTTGTAATACACGTGTGGATTAACTCGAAAAAAGTGTTCTTTGAAGGATGGCTCCAATAACTTTCGACTATTTTCGTTGAATCGATCGATGTGGTTTCTTCGGCATCCAGAATAAGATGGAAGCAACCTAATTTTTACGAAGTTCGAAATGGCTATTTAAAAAAACATGATTACAAATTAGTTACAAATCGTCACTTGTCATTTCAGAAATACTGCCACTTGGTAACCAAAGGAAGGAAATTAATTCTCGAATAAATAAATTTCTCATTGTCTACACGATGAGTATAGACAATGAGAAATGAAATTTGCAAAATGTTGGGTAGCAAAGAACTTTAAAGGAAAATTTGGAAATAGCTAAATCGCAATCGATTGCATAGAAATTAAAGGCAGCGATGGTCTTTGCTTACAAGTAACCATTTGCCATAGGCAAGAAAAAGTCAAAAGTAAAAATCCCCGAAATCGAATAAGGACAAGTAAGAGCGTGCTAATTTCGGCCGGGCCGAATCTTATATACTCTCCACCATGGATCGCATCTGTCGAGTTCTTTGCGCAGTATCTCTTTTTAGGCAAACAAAGAATAATGAATATGGGCGGAGGAGGAGGTGGATCTTTATTAAGTTATAGTCCAATTCGGGGCTCAAGAACCAAATCAGGAGATCGGTTTATATGGGAGCTGTGTCAAGCAATAGATCGATTCATACCATATTGCACACGTATGTTGAAGGCCATGGAGGAAGCCGTTGTACAAAATCTCTGCAAAACGGATAGGAATTGCGTCTTCTAAAAGCTCAAGAAGTCAAGACCCAAGATGGGTTTATATAGCAGCTATATCAGGTTATGGACCGATTTGAACCATACTTCGCACTGTTGTTGGAAGTGATATCAAAACACTATGTGCAAAATATCAGTCATATTGGATGAGAATTGCGCCCTCTAGAGGCTCAAGAAGTCAAGACCCAAGATCGGCTTATATGGCAGCTACATCAGGTTAAGGACCGATTTAAACCATACTTCGCACAGTTGTTTTAAGTAAGACTAAAACACATTCTGCAAAACTTCAGTCAAATCGGATAAGAATTCCGCCTTCTAAATGCTCACGAAGTCAAGACCCAAGATCGGTTTATATGGCAGCTATACCAGGTTATGGACTGATATAAACCATACTTGGCACAGTTGTTGGAAGTGATATCAAAACACTATGTGCAAAATTTCAAGAATTGCGCCCTCTAGAGGCTCAAGAAGTCAAGACCCCAGATCGCTTTATATGGCAGCTATATCAAAACATGGACCGATTTGAACCATACTTAGCATAGTTGTTGGATATCGTTACAAAACAAACTTCGATCCAATCGGATAAGAATTGCGCACTCTAGAGGCTCAAGAAGTCAAGACCCAAAATCGGCTTATATGCCAGCTATATGAAAACATGGACCGATGTGGCAGCTATATCAGGTTATGGACCGAGCTGAATCGTACTTGGCACAATTTTTGGATATCATAACAAAACATGTCTTGCAAAATTTCATTTCAATCGGATAAGAATCGCGCACTCTAGAAGCTCAAGAAGTCAAGACCCAAGATCGGTTTATATGGCTGCTATATGAAAACATGTGCCGATATGGCCTATTTACAATACCAACCGACCTACACTAATAAGAAGTATTTGTGCAAAATTTCAAGCGGCTAGCTTTACTCCTTCAGAAGTTAGCGAGCTTTCGACAGACAGACGGACAGGCGGACATGGCTAGATCGACATAAAGTGTCGCGACGATCAAGAATATATGTACGTTATGGGGTCTCAGACGAATATTTCGAGTAGTTACAAACAGAATGACAAAATTAGTATACCCCCCATCCTATGGTGGAGGGTATAAAAATGGGAAATATTTAGGCCTCGCTTTCCCTGCAAAAAAAAAAAAAAATTACAAAATTTAAATAGAAAGATATCATAGACGAATATTACAGGTGTTCATTGCTGTCACGAGAAGCTTAGCTGCGAGCTACCGGATGCGTCCACATGCTACGGATAGTCGGATGCTCCATACGGAGTAGCTGCAACGGCAGTCGCGAACAATCAGCGGTATCGAGCGGAGAGTCGCAGTGAAGTTCGGCCGGCACCGGGAGTTGCACAAATACTGAGTGCCTATGATATTCGATGTGGCAGAGCGAATTATTGGCGCCTTTAAATACCCAATAGCCACCGGACCGGACCACCGGACCAGGATTGCTACCTGTACAAGTAATGTGGCTACAACAACAACATGTAACGATTTGGACGAGGATTGCTACCTCTACAAGTAATGTGGCTACAACAACAACATGTAACGATTTGGCCCATTTACAATTCAAACCGACCTACAGTAATAAGTAGTATTTGTGCAAATTTTCAAACGCCTAGCTTTACTTCTTCTAATCTATATATATATATATATATATATATATATATATATCTCATCTCATATATATATATATATATATAGGCATATATATATATACATATATATATATATATATATATATGTCATGACGATCAAGAATATATATATATATATATATATCTATATAAATATATATATATATATATATAAATATATATATACATATATATATATATATATATATATCTATATAAATATATATATATATATATATAAATATATATATAAATATATATATATATATATATATATATATGTATATATATATATATATATATATATATATATATATATATATATATATATATATATATATATATATATATATATATATATATATATATGGTTTCTTCGGCGAAATTTCTTAGAGTTTTATGTACTTAACGTTTTTACTACACGATTAAAAAGAAAAAAATCGACCCGCCCCATTCCCAAGGTTGCATGGCTGGCGCCCGATCAAAACACGAACAAGTAAAAGCGAGCTAAGTTCGGCCGGGCCGAATCTTATATACCCTCCGACATGGATCGCATTTGTCCAGTTTTTTTCCCGGCATCTCTTCTTAGGCACAAAAAAAGGATATAAGAAAAGATTTGCTCTGCTATTAGAGCGATATCAAAATATGGTCCGGTTTGGACCACAATTAAATTATATGTTGGAGACCTGTGTAAAATGTCAGTAAATTCGAATAAGAATTGCGCCCTTTGTGGGCTCAAGAAGTAAAATAGAGAGATCGATTTCTATGGGAGCTGTATCGGCCTATAGACCAATTCAGATCATAATAAACACATATGTTAATGGTCATGAGAGAATCCGTCGTACAAAATTTCAGGCAAATCGGATAATAATTGCGACCTCTAGAGGCTCAAGATGTCAAGATCCCAGATCGGTTTATATGGCAGCTATATCAGGTTATGAACCGACTTGTACTTTATTTGACATAGTTGTTGAAAGTAACAATAAAAAACGTCTTGCGGAATTTCAGCCAAATCGGATAGGAATTGCGCACTCTAGAGGCTCAAGAAGTCAAGATCAGGTTATGAACCGATTTGAACCTTTTTTGACACAGTTGTTGAAAGTAAGAATAAAATACTTCATGAAAATTTTCAACCAAATCGGATAGGAACTGCGTCCTCTAGAAGCTCAAGAAGTCAAGACCCCAGATCTGTTTATATGACAGCTATATCAGGTTATGAACCGATTTGAACCATATTTGGCACAGTTGTTGGATATCATAACAAAATACTACGTGCCAAAATTCATTCAAATTGGATAAGAACTGCGCCCTCTAGAGGCTCAAGAAGTCAAGACCCAAGATCGGTTTATATGACAGCTATATAAGGTTATGGACCGATTTGAACCATACTTGGCACAGTTGTTGGATATCGTAACAAAATACGTCGTGCAAAATTTCATTTCAATCGGATAAGAATTGTGCCCTCTAGAGGCTCAAGAAGTCAAGACCCCAGATCGGTTTATATGGCAGCTATATCAGGTTATGGACCGATTTAAACCATACTTGGCACAGTTGTTGGGTATCATAACAAAACACGTCGTGCGAAATTTCGTTCCAATCGGATAAGAATTGCGCACTCTAGAGGCTCAAAAAGTCAAGACCTAAGATCGGTTTATATGTCAGCTATATCAGGTTATGGACCGATTTGAACCATACTTGGCACAGTTGTTGGATATAATAACAAAAACGTCGTGCAAAATTTCATCCCAATCGGATAAGAATTGCGCACTCTAGAGGCTCAAGAAGTCAAGACCCAAGATCGGTTTATATGGGAGCTATATCAAAACATGGACCGATATGGCCCATTTACAATACCAACCGATCTACACTAATAAGAAGTATTTGTGCAAAATTTCAAGCGGCTAGCTTTACTCCTTCGGAAGTTAGCGTGCTTTCGACAGACAGACGGACGGGCGGACGGACGGACAGACGGACGGACATGGCTAGATCGACATAAAATTTCACGACGATCAAGAATATATATACTTTATGGGGTCTCAGACGAATATTTCGAGTAGTTACAATCAGAATGACGAAATTAGTATACCCCCCATCTTATGGTGGAGGGTATAAAAACAAAATAGATAATGTTACGATAGATGGAAGGCATTCAAACAGCGTGTTAGATGTACGATTGATTTGAGGGAAGAACAACGATTCGGATCATTACCTTGTGTCAGCAAAGGTTCGAACACGTTTTAGTGTGGCGAGAAAAGTACGAAGCTGAACATCGAAAAGTTGCTAACGCAACATATGGCAACGGCATACTCTACTCGGCTGGCCCAATTGCTTGAAGAAAACATTTCCTGTACCGATAGTATAGCAGCGCAATGACAAACCATTGCCAACTTCATGGAAAATGCCGCGAAATCCGTACTTGAGTACAGCAAACCTCTTACAAGAAACCCATGGTACGACCAAGAGTGTCGAGATGCTACTAAAGCCTAAAATGCGGCATATAAAGCGACTATCCAATCAGTAGCAACGCGCCAAATGAAGGAGAGGTATCGGAAGAAAAGGAGAGAGGAGAAACGTCTATTCCACAGGAAGGAAATGGAATGGAGTCCGGAATTTCTACAAAAGACTTAAACATCAAACCGATGGCTTTGGAGAGACAAAGAAGGAAATCTGGTAACTGATACAGACAGTTTGCTGGAGATATGGAAAGAACTATTTTACCAGGTGCTTGTGTTCGATGCTGGTTACCATGAGTGTACCACAGAGCCAATCCCTGATGATGGTAAAGAATGTGTACCACCTAGCCTGAACGAGGTCCACGTAGCAGTTACCCGACTAAATAACAATAAAGCAACAGGGACCAATGGGTTGCCGACTGCACTGTTTAATACCAGAGGCGACACACTGATAAGGCGTATGCATCAGCTCATATGCGCAAACTGTCTAGAAAAACGCATATCCGATGATTGCAACCTCATCTTACTATGTCCCGTACACAAGAAAGGGGACTACATCATAATAACTCCTCCTCCCCATTGCATACATATAATGTTATCGAGCGTACCGTGTGAAAGATAAAAGTCTAAAGTTAACGAAATAATCGAGCCATATCAGTGTGACTTTAGACCTGGTAAATCCACCATAGACTAGATATTTACACTGCGATCTTGGCCATCTTCAAGAAGGATATCGATGGGCATAAAACAACTCACCGATTTGGCCCATTTAAAATCCCAACCGACCTACACTAATAAGAGGTATCTGTGTAAAGTATCAAGCGGCTAGCTTTACTCCTCCGAAAGTTAGCGTGCTTTCGACAGACAGACGGACGGACATGACTAGATCGACTTAAAATGTCATGACGATCAAGAATATGTTTACTTTATGGGGTCTAAGGCGAATATTTCGAGGTGTCACAAACGGAATGGCGAGATTAGTATACCCACGTCCTATTGTGGGAATAAAAACAAACCCTATTGGTTTCAACTGGACAAAAAATCCAACACAAAATTACCCAACGAAGATAAAAAGAAGAGCAAAAACGGACATCTTTTCCATCAAAAACGGATTTTGCTATCGATTTTAATAATGTTTGAAGAAGAATTTAGCGACATTACCTAAGCAGTATAGATGGCTCTTCGTAAAATTTGGTCAAAAGGTATTTTTTCGAAAAATTTTACAGTTATAGTTGCCTAATGTTTTCAATTTGCTTGCGTAAACACAACAAAAACCTGTTGAAATCATAAATCCAGTTTATAAGCAAATGTGCAAATGAATGAAAAGAAAAACATTTCATCAAAATACTGAAGCAGATTAGCTGCAACTATCAATATTAAACTAAGATATTCGCAAAGACAATCACATTTTGAAGGATTTGTAAAATAAGGATCGGCCTACAAATAGTGTGTTGAGAAGGAATATAAAATTTTAGTTTGACTTTATGACCAAATGTTACCGCCGAGGGGTCAGTTTTGTTACCCAGTAGCGATCACAATTTCCAACAAGTGAAAAGGCGTTAAGTTCGGCCGGACCGAACTTTGGATACCCACCACCTCGGGAATATATGTAAATCACCTTTCATCAAAACCAGGTGAAAATTGCATACCTTATGTCCCATAGCAGTCATAACGAAATATGTTCCGATTTGGACCAAATACTAATAAGTACAAGCCATTGTTAAATTGTGTATAACAAAATTTTGATCTTTTCAGTAGCTATTGCCCAAAAAGTAATTACGGATTTTTCATATAGTCGGCATTGACAAGTTTTTTCACAGCTTGTGACTCTGTAATTGCATTCTTTCTTCTGTCAGCTATCAGTTGTTACTTTTAGCTTGCTTTAGAAAAAAGTGTAAAAAAAGTATATTTGATTTGATTTGAAGTTCATTCTAAGTTTTATTAAAAATGCATTTACTTTCTTTTAAAAAATCCGCAATTACTTTTTGGGCAACCCAATATATCGAAAAATAAACCGACCTGAACTATACACAACATAGATGTCGAAAAGCCTAACTAAGTCACTATGCCAAATTTCAGTGAAATCGGATTATAAATGCGCCTTTTTCGGGGCCAAGACTTTGAATCCAGATATCGGTTTATATGGCAGCTATATCCAAATCTGGACCGATCTAAGCCAAATGGACGAAAAACGTCGAAGGGCCTAACACAACTTACTGTCCCAAAATTCAGCAAAATCGGACAATAAATGTGCCTTTTATGGGCCCAAAACCTTAAATCGAAAGATCGGTCTATATGCCATATTCAAATCTAGACCGATCTGTGCCATAATTAAGAAGTATGTCAAGGAGCTTAACTTAACTCACTGTCCCAAATTTCGGCGACATCGAGCAATAAATGCGCCTTTTTAGGCCTAAGACCCTACATCGGATGATCGGTCTATATGGCAGCTATATCTAAATCTGGACCGATCTAAGCCAAATAAACGAAGAATGTCGAAGGGCATTATACCAAATTTCAGCAAAATCGGATTATAAATGTGGCTTTCATGGACCCAAGACCCTAAATCGGAGGATCGGTCTATATGGCAACTATATCTAAATCTGAACCGATCTGGGCCAAATTGACGAAAGATGTCAAAGGGCCTAACACAACTCTTTGTCCTAAATTCCAGCAAAATCGGATAATAAATGTGGCTTTTATGGGCCTGAGACCCTAAATCGGAGGATCGGTTTATATGGGCAAAATTAACGAAGGACGTTCGGGGGCCTAACACAACTCACTCTCACAAATTTCAGCAAAATCGGATAATAAATATGGCTTTTATGGGCCTAAGACCCTAAATCGGCCGATCGGTCTACATGGGGCCATATCAAGATATAGTCCGATATAGCCCATCTTCGAACTTAACCTGCTTATAGACAAAAAAAGAATCTGTGCAAAATTGCAGTTCAATATCTCTATTTTTAAAGACTGTAGCGTGATTTCAACAGACAGACGGACGGACATGTCTAGATCGTCTTAGATTTTTACGCTGATCAAGAATATATATACTTTATAGGGACGGAAATGGATATTACGATTTGTTGACAAAATGAATATACCCCCATCTTTCGGTGGTGGGTATAATAAAAAATTTGAGGTATCTCTACCAATTTAACAGTGTCAGAAGAATTTTGGCAATTTTCGGTTTTGAAAAAAAAAAAATTGGGATGGGCTTCCCCCAAAATAAAATCCCTGATGGCAGCTATATATAAATCTGAACCGATTTCAATGAAATTCACCAGTAATATTATGAGTCATACGAATATCCCTCTTGCCAAATTTCGAGAGAACCGGTGAACAATGAGCAATATGTGTCATAATCGGACGAACGTATATATGGGAGCTATATCTGAATCTGATTAGATTTGGAGCAAACTTCCAATATATTGCGGTAGTCGTCGAGGAAAGCGGTGTTCAAAATTTTGGGAAGATTGGTCAATAAATGCGCTGCAGTGGCTCTAGGAGTGAAAATCGGTCGATATATAGGCGATATATGAGAGCTATATCTAAAACTAAGCCGATTTCTATGCAATCTACCAGTAATGTCGGGAATCAAGAGAAGATCCCTCCTGCCAAGTTTCGATTGAATCGGCCAAATGGCCACATTATTGCAATATTAGTCCAAATCGGACGAACATATATATGGGAGCTATATCCAAATCTGAACCGATTTTTTCCAATTTCAAAAGGCTTCGTGTCTACGTCAAAAAAAAAAAAAAAATGTATGTGCCAAATTTGAAGACAATCGGACCTGCGACCTGTAGTTTGTACACAAATTAACATGGACAGACGGACAGACAGGTCGACGGTTTTAGCTAAATCGAATAAGAAAGTGTTTCTGAGTCTATCGATATACTTATCAATGGGCCTATCTCTCTTCCTTCTGGGTGTAACATACAAATGCACTTAGTTACAATACTTTGTACCACAGTGGTGGTGTAGTGTATAAAAATTATCTTTGGAGATAAAATTTTGTTTAACTTTGAGATAAATTCGAAAAATTTTCCATATGTAAGTTGATTTAAAAATCACTGATTTTTATCATGCTTGGCTACTTGTCACTTCATCAAACATCTCTTCAGATTATAGATAGTCATCTATTGGGGTTGATTTCCGCGACAGGGTTGGGGATGCCGTCTCCCGTATTTGCATTTATATTAAATTTAACCTTTTGCTCTCCCCCATCAACCCTTTCCAAAATGAATGTCTTTTATAATGGCTTTGATTAATGCCATTACGGGTGTCTGTGTCTGGAACATCCCCAAAAATATAATCCACTCATTATTCACTAAGCAATGAAATGGGGCTTGTCAGCTTGCGGAGACCGTGTCAAAAAACCGCTGTTTAGATGGGGCTTTAATTATGGCTTATATAGAAGAGAGGCATTTCATAGAGAAGTGACAGTTGCCAATTTGGTATGAGTGAGTAACCGTCCTAGTAAAGGGGGCTTAGGGTTTGCCAAATATCCTTTATTATTGTAATGACTAGAAGGACATTTAAACAAAATGTTGTTCCCCACAAATATGTAGGCATTTTGGGGAAGACACAAAATCCAAGTATTTTCTCTTTTTTTTGTTATAATTTGGTTTTGATTACAATTATTACTAACAATGATGCTTTGGCTGCTGTTCAACTAAAACAGGGGTTGCAAACATTCACCCCCTTCTGCAACGACTGGAGATTCCATTTCATGTCTCCCCCTATTCTCTTAAGTGTAGTAGCAGCACATCCTTGCATAGTAACAAGTGTTGCCAATTGTTTGCCTGGGCCGAAACGTGTCTTTCGTTGTGGTGGCATTGTTGCAATTTCAGACCCATTTTATTAAAGTCTTCCTTTTTCCCCCACTTGCTTGAAGTTTTTGTTCATATTTTCTTAAGCAGAAAATTGTGTTTTGTTAAAACGGAATTATTAGATTTTCTACAAACCACTAAATCCAAAACCAAGCACATATTGAAGGGGACACCAAGTATTGGTAATAATAAATTTTTATGGTTTTTATTTTTCGTCTCTTGGAGAGAGGTTTGTGTGGTTGAAATTCTTTTTAATTCTACAAAGTGCCAATAATAAAAACTCAGCCATTCAACTATTGTCTAGTGAATAAATCTTAGACTGTTGATGAAGGGGGATGGGATGATTTTTGGGGGGTTGAAATAAAACGGAGGTTTTTACGGGGGCTGGGAGCATAGACATTGAAAATGTAATTTGTTTACAAAGGACATATCATTTGAAGAGTTATTGAAGTGTTAAGAACAAGAAAATTAGCTTGGGGAATACTGCAGAGTCTGACATGCTTGCTAAAGGTAGATCACATTAAACTGCGTAATACCCTTTTTTTAAACAGAGGAGAGTGGGAGATGGAGACTTATTTTAACTTTAACAAGTAAAAAGGCATTAAGTTCGGCCGGGCCGAACTTTGGATACCCACCACCTCGGGTATATATGTAAACCGCCTTTCATCAAAATTCGGTGAAAAATTCATAACTTATGTCCCATATCAGTTATATTAAAATATGTTCCGATTTGGACCAAATACTATTGGGTTGCCCAAAAAGTAATTGCGGATTTTTCACATAGTCGGCGTTGACAAATTTTTTCACAGCTTGTGACTCTGTAATTGCATTATTTCTTCTGTCAGTTATCAGCTGTTTCATTTTAGCTTGCTTTAGAAAAAAAGTGTAAAAAAAGGATATTTGATTAAAGTTCATTCTAAGTTTTATTAAAAATGCATTTACTTTCTTTTAAAAAATCCGCAATTACTTTTTGGGCAACCCAATAATAAGTACAGTAGATATATCTAAAAATAAACCGATCTGAACCATATACGACACGAATGTCGAAAAGCCTAACATAAGACATTGTCAAATTTCAGTGATATCGGATTATAAATGGGAATTTTATGGGGCCAAGACTTTAAATCGCGATATCGGTCTACATGGCAGCTATATCCAAATCTAAACCAAGTTGCATAAAAATGTCGAAGAGCCTAACTTAAAGCACTGTCCCAAATTTAAGCGAAATCGGACAATAAATGCCTCTTTTATGGGCACAAAACCTTAAATCGAGAGATCGGTCTATATGGCAGCTATATTCAAATCTAGACCGATCTGGGCAAAATTAAAGAAGGACGTCGAAGAGCCCAACTAAACTCACTGTCTCAAATTTCAGCGACATCAGACAATAAATGCGTCTTTTATGGCCCCAAAACCTAAAACCTAGATATCGGTCTATATGGCAGCTATATCCAAATCTGGACCGATCTGTGCGATATTGCAAAAGTATGTCTAGGGGCTTAATCTAATTCACTGTCCCGAATTTCAGCGACATCGGACAATAAATGAGCATTTTATGGGCCCAAAACCTTAAATCAGGAAATCGGTCTATATGGCAGCTATATCCAAATCTGAACCGATCTGGGCCAAATTGAAGACAGATGTCGAAGGGCCTAACACAACTCACTGTCCCAAACTTCAGCAAAATCGGATAATAAATGTGGCTTTTGTGGGCCTAAGACCCGAAATCGGAGGATCGGTCTATATGGCAGCTATATCCAAATCTGAACCGATCTAGGCAAAATTAACATAGGAAGTCGAAGGGCCTAACACAACTCCCTGTCCTAAATTTCAGCAAAATCGGATAATATATGTGGCTTTTATGGGCTTTAAGACCCTAAATCGGAGGATCGGTCTATATGGCAGCTATATCCAAATCTGGACCGATTTGAGCCGAATTGACGAAGGATGTCGATGGGCCTAACACAATTCACTGTCCCAAACTTCAGCAAAATCGGATAATATATGTGGCTTTTATGGGCTTTAAGACCCTAAATCGGCGGATCGGTCTATATGGCAGCTATATCCAAATCTGGACCGATCTGAGCCAAATTAACGACGAATGTCGATGGGCCTTACACAACTGTCTGTCCCAAATTTCAGCGAAATCGGATAGAAAATGTGGCTTTTATGGGCCTTAGACCCTAAATCGGAGGATCGGTCTATATGGCAGCTATATCCAAATCTAGACCGATCTGAGCTAAATTGACGAAGGATGTCGAAGGGCCTAACACAAATTCCTGTCCCAAATTTCGGCAAAATCGGATAATAAATGTGGCTTTTATGGGCCTAAGACCCTAAATCGGCGGATCGGTCTATATGGGGGCTATATCAAGATGTAGTCCGATATAGCCCATCTTCGGACTTAACCTGCTTATGGACAAAAAAAGAATCTGTGCAAAATTTCAATATCAATATCTCTATTTTTAAAGACTGTAGCGTGATTTCAACAGACAGACGGACGGACATGTCTAGATCGTCTTAGATTTTTACGCTGATTAAGAATATATATACTTTATAGGGTCGAAAATGGATATTTCGATGTGTTGCAAACGGAATGACAAAATGAATATACCCCCATCCTTCGGTGGTGGGCATAACAAAATTGTTAGATATAGCAATTGCGTAGAACTGTTGTTTACAGTGGAGGTATTTGGAGCGAAATGCTTCAAAAACACCTTTTGTATGTGGACCCCCTAAAGCAATAGTGCCATAAAGAATAGAACATAATTTGATTTGAACCGAACGAGGCACAGCTGTTGGAGGTCAAAACAGAACGATACGTTCAAAATTTCATCCCAATCGGACAAAAATTGCGGCTTCCATGTGCTCAAGAAGTCAGATCGGGAGGTCGGTTAATATGGGAGCTGCAATATATCAGCTTATTGACCTATTTATACCATACTTGGCACTGTTATTGAAAGTCATAACAGAACACTGCATGCAAACTTTCAGCCAAATCAGACAAAAATTGGAGATCCGGATATCGGTTTCTATGGGAGCTTAATATAAACCTGAGCCGATACGGCCCATTTGCAATCCCCAAAGACCTTCATTAATATTAGGTATTTGTGCATGATTTTAAGCGACTAGCAATACGCGTTCGACCGCTATTGTGATTTCGACAGACGAACGGACAGACTGACATGGCTAGATCGACTCAGATTGATCAAAAATATATATAATTTATGGGGTCTTATACGAATTTTTCGAGGAATTACAAACGGAATGACTAGATTAGTATGCCCCCATCCTATGGTGGTGGGGAAAAAAAAAACTCTGGCGATGATAGCAGACACTGTCTGCTGACCTTTTGTTTTTATACAAGTTGGTGGTATGCTAATCTAGTCACTCCGTTTGTAACAACTCGAAGTATTCGTCTAAGACCCCGTAAAGTTTATAATTTTGCACAAATATATGTTATTAGTGAAGATCGGTTAGGATTGTAAATGGGCCCAATCGGTCCATGTTTTGGTATTGCTGCCATATAAATCCATCTTGGGTCTTGAATTCTGGAGCCTCTAGAGGGCGCAATTCTTATCCGATCGGTTAATAACCCGACGCAGCTCCTATATCATCCAATCTAGGTTCTTGGCTTCTTGAGCCGCAAGAGGGCCAATTAATACACGATTTGGAAGTATTAGGACCAAGAATGGCCCAAATCGGTTAATAACCTGACTTTTAAAAACGCTAGAGGGCGTCCGTCCGTCCGTCTGTCGAGAGCACGCTAACTTTCGAGGGAATAAAGCTAGCCACATGAAATTTAGCATAAAGACTTGCTATTAGAGTAGGTCGGTTGGGTTTGTAAATTGGCTATATCGGCCCATGTTTTGATATAGCAGCCATAAACCGATCCCTTATCTTGACTTCTTGGGGATTTAGAGGGTGCAATTTTTAATTCGATCTATCTGAAATTTTGCACGAAGTGTTTTGTTATGATTTCCAACAACTGTGTCAAGTATGGTCCAAATCGGTAAATAATCTGATGTAGCTCCTATATAAACCAATCTCGGATCTTGACTTCTTGCGCAAGGGAGCGCAATTTTACACGATTTGGCTGAACATTTGCATGAGGTGTTTTGTTATGACTGTCAACAACTATGCCATGTATTGTCCAAATAAATTAATAACCTGATAAAGTTCCCATATAATTCGAAATCGGTTCATTGCCTGATTCAGCCCCCATATAAATCTACTGATTATATTTTTGAGCCTCCAGAAGGCGCAATATTTTTCCGATTTGGCTGAAATTTTGTACAACGACTTCTTTTACGACCTTCAACATACTTGCCAGATATGGTCTGAATCGGTCCTTAACTTGATATAGCTCCCATAGAAACAATTCTCCCGATTATACTTCTTGAGTCGCTGTGGGGCGCAATTCTTATCCGATTTGGCTGCAAGTTTCCACAATGACATTGGTCTCCAACAGCCAAACCATGCATGGCCTCAATCGGTTCATAACTTGGTATAGCTGAAATAGCATAGCAATTCCATTAAATTTTGTTTACTTGTAAAGAGATGTCGGGCAAATAACTTGGTGGTGGGTATATAATATTCGGCCCGGCCGAGCTAAGCGCGACTTATTTCTTTCAATTCATTTGTTTCTCAGAGTAATCCTTACAGTTTTTCGTGTGTCGGTTACTGGCGCAGCGCCCCAATCGCATAGGTTATGTCAGATGTATCCCTCGATGTCGGGAGCCGCTTGCTCCAAAACCCGACGCTCGTCTCCAGCTTAAAATTGAATGGGACAGCACTCTTTGATGTGTGAGAAGTTGGCTTAATGGAATGTTTATGGGCCAATTTGCATTCCCTAACCTGTTCCCATATCAATGAATGCTGTCCGATTCAATTTTAAGATCAATGATAAGACGCCTACTTTTTATACCCGAGTCGGAATGGCGAGCCGCAGTACAAAACCTCTTTGGGTGAAGTTTTTACATGGCAGGTTAGCCACTTCTGAAAAAGTCAAAAGTCATAGGCAGACATACAAGCCTGAAGGTGAAAGGAACTCTCCACCACAAGGAGAGTTCCTTCCTCTTTCTCTTCCCTGTGGAAAACCTCCCATTTCTCCGTTACCACCGCTTTTTACTGGCAGCTCATAATTTTTATGGGTGGACCACCTTCAGAGTTCAACACATGTATGAAAACTCGCTCTTTAACAAGATCTTCAACTTGGGACCGATGATCCGTCAGCTCATCTCTGTTGTGCTTCCTTGCCACTATGGCGAAAGAGGGCGGCTCCTTACCTTTTTCAGCGACCATCTTCACCTTCGGTGTTGGCTGTAGCCTCCTTTTGGAAGTCACAATTCTCCATGAAGACTCAGGGGCCGTGCGCGCTTCCTCTTCCGACTTTGCCTCCCACCACAGAATTCTGTTTGGAGTCTTCTATACCGGAAGAGAGAGTACTTGAAAGCGGGGAGCTCTTTTCCTTTTTTAGCGTTTTAGCCGTGTTGTGGTCTTCGGCAGATTTTATTTTCTTTCCAGCTTCTGTAGAAGTGCTGGGAATATCTGTTCTATTGCATTCAGCATCCTGCACTTTCCCTCGAAAATCTCATCATCTTCCCCGCATGCCCTAAACATGCTATCACTTGCCGAACCGATTTTACACAAGTAAGCTCGTAGTCATATATGTCCCGTCATGATATCGAAAGCTATTCTGACCTTCTTCTTATTTCCTATCAGTAATAGCCTCGATCTGGATCTCCCCATAGGATTTTTGCCGTCCTACCGGCACGGGATTGCATGCACTTTCGTCGCCCACGACCTTATCTCGGACTGCATCGACCCGAAAGGCTTCGGGTTAACCAAGTTTATTGACGGCAGTTCTCTGGCCTTCACTGCCAAATCGTCTTTTTATCATTCCCATTTACTCCGCTATGGCCCGGCACCCAAACGATGCGGATCGTGCCAACCTCAGAGAAGGTGTTAATCTCCTTCTTACATTCCAACATTGTTCGTGATCTTACCGTCATGGTTGCCATTGCCCTTATGGCCTGTTTACTGTACGTAAAGATGTTAATACTCGACTTCCTCGCGTTAACACCACACCATCTCACACACTCCGTGATCGCCCGGATCTCCGGGGTTCTCAATGTTAACGCCCAGGCCCACTCTGTCCTCTAGCTTTGATCCATCTGTGTAACATGATCTTCCAGATAGCAGTACTAGGATTCCGGGTTCCGTCAATCCAAGACTGTGCCGTTGGCAGCAGTGCCTGTGACTCGATCTCAAGTGTCAGGTTTCCGATCGGAAACCTCTTCCAATCCTTCCAGGTTTCCTATCGTCGCCTCGGTTATATCGCGATGGTATGAGCGGCTCCCATCCTCAATCCATTCTCCCATCGCCTTAAGTCTCATAGCCGCAGTGGCTGCCTCACACTTAATCTGTATGTCAATGGTTCGGAATGCCCTTGTGGGCGTTGTACTCATTGCTCCTCCTATGCCAAGACAACATGTTTTCCCAAAGGGTTAAAGTTTTTCGACCATGCCAATATGTGGCTCAAATGAAAGGTATTTGAGATTAGAAAACGAATTTGATAACCTATTTTTGGGCCATGTGTTTGGGGGACGCCTCATCCTGTAAACTCCTCTTAAGGCAATGGCAATATGAGGTTTAAATAAATGGTATTTTAAAGAAGAGCACGATGCCGATATTTTTTCAGGGCCAAGTATCTCTCTCCCCCGAAAACACCACTAAATCAGACATCATGAGAATATCGGTCTGAAATGAAGTATTTTAAGAATGGAGTACACCTTACATCCAATCTAAAATTCGTAGACCAATAAAGATCATCATCATCATCTTATATTGTTAAACTGTTAGTCAAGTTAGCATGGTACTTCACTAAAAGATCTTTAATTGTCGAAAACAAATATTCCAAGGAAACTGTTGTTCTATATAAAGTAAAAGAAGGCGCAGCGGAGCGGGCCCATGTCAGCTAGTTGTCTATAAAAAATCATTTCGTTTTCAATCATTTTCCATACAAATACCATTTTTCTCAAAATTGTTTTTGTATAGGAAATTTTGTCTATATATAATTTCTATTCCTTTTTTTTGTAATGTTTTCCTGTTTTTTTGTGCCCACTTCTTATCAGCCGCCTTAAAGTGCTAATAACGATGAATTTGACAAGATCCCCATAACCACTTTATTGTCTCCACACTCATAAGGTCTACCTTTCCACTTGACTTAGTCTTGGATGAAGGAATATAAATCAAATTGCCAAGCGGTAAACATAAATTGGGCGCCTTATTCCCTTAAGGCGATGAGCACTTGTTGCTTTCAATCCCAAAAAGAGGAATATGTTGTTGTTGTCTAAAGCACCTTAGGGGGTCAGATAATAAGGAATGTATTAACAAGCAACTACAGTTAAAATACCTGATGTTAAATGACAGATATGGAGTAATTTTAACAAGGGTTTTTCTTTTAGCCTATAACATTGATTCCAGGATAACAGATCCCATGTCTTTTGGTAATTTGCCAATGATTACAAAAACTCGATTGATTTAGAACAACACAAAAGATGGTTATGACTGATTAACTAAATCATGGGATAAATAGGGGTTAGGATGTTCCCAGGATTCGGCGACATTAAAGACCGCCAAACGGCATGACAACTCACAGAACCTAGCAAGTGTTGAATGCGTTGTAAAATGCCGCTTTTTTTTAGATTGCTGAGAAGACTAATGTGGGTTGTTGGTGCTCTTATTGTCGTCGACAGCGGCTCGTTTGTCTTTTGTCTCCCAGGGCTGGTATCACGCAGAGCGCGTGTCCTTCTTTTATGCTTATAACTACAGAAAAAGAGTCCTTTTGCCAGTTACTAAAGTGAAGTTGTTTATGGCAATTCCTTGACTTCATTGTTACGTTTCAGTTTTGATTGTCCCGTTCCTCTGGTCTTTTTGCTGCAACAGAGTATAGTTAGGTGCTTACACATAAAATGGAATGCCGCCTCAGGCCAGAGTTGCTATGGAGGACAAGTGAATTGTCCTTTCATTGCCGTAGGGTACAGCCTTTGGTGTTTTTCTTTTAATAGTTCAAAGGAGTCTATTGGCCTTTTTTCTCCCTGTTTTTTGCCTTGGTTTATTTATAGCTTTAATCAAAAAGATGTTCTGCCTCGTAATGCGGTCGCTTGGTCAATTTCTTTGTCGTCTTTTTTTGGTAGGGGCCATACACAATACTTGACTTATGTGCCCCGTATTGTTGTTTAACATCATATTTGCTATTGGCTAGTGCTGTTGCAAGCAACATTTGTACACCATATGTTGGGCGCTCGTTTTCATTGTGTGCCTTATTGCAGACCATATTTTTGAAATCTTTTGTTTCGCTGTTTTTTTTTTTTTTTTGGTATTTTGCCCAATTCTTTATGCAACATTTCTGTATTTTATGAATAGGATTGTTTGTCCTTTTTTGTCGTAGTTAGCCCTTTCTATTTTCTACTCTAATAGGGAGTAGCCCAAGCCCCGTGTGGGTGTTCACTGAAGTGCATTATTTTGTGAAATTTGTTGTTAAAATTCGTTCAATGCATTCTATCGGGTATAAGGGTTTAGTCTGCAAAAGGCGTTTGCGATCATTTAAAGATACGAAAACTTTTTTCATTCAGTTAGTTGCTCAGTTTTCAAATAGTTTAGCCTTGACAAGATTTTCAATTCTTTTATTATAAACTAGCCGAACCGGGCCCGCTCCGATGCGCCTTCTTTAATTCTCTAATATTTTTTAGGAAGAGACGTCCCACCACCATAACAACCCCCAAATAGGACGTATTTGCTCATCAAGACAATTTGGGTCAAAAAGAGAGTGGAACTAAATATTTATAGTTTTTAGGGCCAATAACCCAAACCGGACATATTTGGTGAATTTGCAATAAGGAGTTTAAACGAGATTAGAAAACGAATTTGATATCCAATTTAGAGGCCAATGGCAATATAGGGTTCAAATAAATGATATATAGATATATGAGAATAGAGCACGTTGCTGGTATATTTTTGGGGCTTAGTGAGTGGGGGACCACCCCAATTCCCAAAACACCCCTAAATCGGGCATATTTAACGACCATGTCAATGTGGAGCTTAAATGAAGGGTATTGGGGGGTAGAGCAAGACTTGATACCCACTTTCGTAGAATACGAATTTGATATCCAAATGTAGGACCATGTATTTAGGGCACAACCCCATAACGAATTTGATAACCCGCTTTCGAACCATGTGTTTGGGGGACGACTCATCCTGTAAAATACCCTAAACCAATGGCAATATGGTGTTTAAATAAATGGTATTTGAAAAAAGAGCCCGATTGCTGATATTTTTTCAGGGCCAAGTGTCTGGGGGACCACCTGACCCACGAAAACACCCCTAAATCAGATGTCATGAGAATATCGGGCTGAAATGAGCATTTTAGGGGCCCAAAACCATAAATCAAGAAATCGGTCTATATGGCAGCTATATCCAAATTTGAACCAATCTGGACCAGATTGAAGAAATATGTCAAAGGGCCTAACACAACTCACTGTCCCAAATTTCAGCAAAATAGGATAATGAATGTGGCTATTAAGGGCCTTACACCATAAATCGGAGGATCGATCTATATGGCAGCTATATCCAAATCTGGACCGATCTGAGCCAAATTAACGAAGGATTTCGATGGGCCCTACACAATTCACTGTCCCGAATTTCATCAAAATCGGATAATAAATGTGGCTTTTATGGGCCTAAGACCCTAAATCGGAGGATCGGTCTATGAGGCAGCTATATCCAAATCTGAACTAATCTGGACCAAATTAAAGAAACATGTTAAAGGGCCTAAGACAACTCACTGTCCTAAATTTCAGCGAAATCGGATAATAAATGTGGCTTTTATGGGCCTTAGACCCTAAATCGGATGATCGGTCTATATGGCAGCTATATCCAAATCTGGACCGATCGGAGCCAAATTGACAAAGGATGTGGAGGGGCCTAACACAACTCACTGTCCCAAATTTCAACAAAATCGGATAATAAATGTGGCTCTTATGGGCTCAAGACCCTAAATCGGCGGATCGGTCTATATGGGGGCTATATCAAGATATAGTCCGATATAGCCCATCTTTGAACTTAGCCTGCTTATGGACAAAATAAGAATCTGTGCAAAATTTCAGCTCAATATCTCTATTTTTAAAGACTGTAGCGTGATTTCAACAAACAGACGGACAGACGGACGGACATGGCTAGATCGTCTTAGATTTTTACGCTGATCAAGAATATATATACTTTATAGGGTCGGAAATGGATATTTCGATGTGTTGCAAACGG
The DNA here is from genome assembly GCF_963082655.1 of Stomoxys calcitrans. Lineage (NCBI taxonomy): Eukaryota > Metazoa > Arthropoda > Insecta > Diptera > Muscidae > Stomoxys > Stomoxys calcitrans. The sequence continues at coordinate 52,522,844 of NC_081552.1, read as the reverse complement.
AATGACAAAATGAATATACCCCCATCCTTCGGTGGTGGGTATAAAAATTTATATATTGAACTGAAATATGTTACAGACCCGTATTTCTTCCACGTTTTTGAATGGGCCACATCGGACCATATTTACATATAGCTGCCATATAGTCCTATATGCTGATTTATAGTCTTAAGCCCATAAAAGTAGAAAAATTGGGTAAAAAAAGACAGGGTAACCACATAAAAGGAGGTGATTTGTTACGCTTTTAAAATATAAGCTAAAATGCGACGAATGAAGTACAATTCAACCTCATGTTGCGTTATACGCATAATTATTTTAACAAAAGTAATAGGAAAACCAGTGAATTTAGAAACACAAATCATCAAACTTAAGAACATATAAAAATTAAAACATATAAAACAAGTAAAAGCGTGGTAAGTTCGGCCGGGCCGAATCTTATATTCCACCATGGATCGCATTTGTCGAGTTTTCTTGCTGGTATTTCTTTAGGCCATATTTGACATGTATGTTGCAGCTCACGGGAGATGCCGTTGTACGAAATTATTATCCAAATCTGATAATAGCTGCGCCCTCTAGAGGTTCAAGAAGTAAAGATCCCAGATTGGTTTACATGGCAGCTCTATCAGGTTATGGACCGATTTAAACCATATTTGGCACAGTTGTTGAAAGTCATAACAAAACACGTCATGCAAAATTTCAGCTAAATCGCCCTCCTAATGCCCTCCTAGCTAATGCGCCCTTTCAAGCGGCTGTATTTACTCCTTCGAAAGTTACTGTTAAGTTAAGTTAAGTTTCGACAGACAGACGGACGGACATGGCTGGATCGATTTGAAATGTCATGACGATCAAGAATATATATACTTTGGGTCTTAGACAAATATTTCTAAGAGTTACAAACAGAATGATGAAATCAGTATACCCCGCATCCAATGGTGGAGAGTATAAAAAATTATAAACGCTTTCGTTTTCGTTGGACTGGATTTTAGTCCTAATTCCGTTAATAGTCGTTGGCTTCCAGTTTCAATAAGAATCAAATCGCGTAAAAACAGTATGTAGCATTATTTTCGAATCGCGTAAAACAGAATTAAGTGTACACCGATGTGTTAATTATGGGTCTTAAGCACAAACAAGATTTTTATAACCTGATTTCGCAGAAATTTGGACTGAGACTTGTAACGAGCCTCCCCACACTTGAACCAAATATGATACAGATCGGCCCATATTTGAACATTAATGGGCTAATAGTAGAATATAACAAGTAAAAGCGTGCTAAGTTCGGCCGGGCCGAAACTTATATACCCTCCACCATAGATCGCATTTGTCGAGTTCTTTTCCCTGCATCTCTTCTTAGGCAAAAAAGGATATAAGAAAAGATTTGCTCTGCTATTAGAGCGATATCAAGATATGGCCCGGTTTGGACCACAATTAAATTACATGTGAGAGACCTGTGTAAAATGTCAGCCAATTCGAATAAGAATTGCGCCCTTTGTGGGCTCAAGAAGTGAAATAGAGAGATCGATTTATATGGGAGCTGTATCGGGCTATAGACCGATTCCGACCATAATAAACACGTTTGTTGATGGTCATGAGAGAATCCATCGTACAAAACTTAAGCAAATCGGATAATAATTGCGACCTCTAGAGGCTCAAGAAGTCAAGATCCCAGATCGGTTTATATGACAGCTATATCAGGTTATGAACCGATTTGAACCATACATGGCACAGTTATTGGATATAATAACAAAACACGTCGTGCCAAAATTCGTTCCAATCGGATAAGAATTGCGCCCTCTAGAGGCTCAAGAAGTCAAGACCCTAGATCGGTTTATATGACAGTTATATCAGGTTATGAACCGATTTGAACCATACTTGGCACAGTTATTGGATATTATAACAAAACACGTCGTGCCAAATTCGTTCCAATCGGAAAAGAATTGCCCCCTCTAGAGGCTCAAGAAGTCAAGACCCAAGATCGGTTTATATGGTAGCTATATCAGGTTATAATCCGATTTGAACCATAATTGGCACAATTGTTGGATATCATAACAAAACACGTCGTGCAAAATTTCATTCCAATCGGATAAGAATTGCGCACTCTAGAGGCTCAAGAAGTCAAGACCCAAGATCGGTTTATATGGCAGCTATATCAGGTTATGGACCGATTTAAACCATGCTTGGCACAGTTGTTGAATATCACAACAAAACACGTCATGCAAAATTTCATTCCAATCGGATAAGAATTGCGCACTCTAGAGGCTCAATAAGTCAAGACCCAAGATCGGTTTATATGGCAGCTATATCAAAACATGGACCGATATGGCTCATTTGCAATACCAACCTACCTACAGTAATAAGAAGTATTTGTGCAAAATTTCAAGCAGCTAGCTTTACTCCTTCGGAAGTTAGCGTGCTTTCGACAGACAGACGGACGGACGGACAGTCGGACGGACATGGATAGATCGACATAAAATGTCACGACGATCAAGAATATATATACTTTATGGGGTCTCAGACGAATATTTCGAGTAGTTACAAACAGAATGACGAAATTAGTATTCCCCCCATCCTATGGTGGAGGGTATAATAAAATAGAACAAACAAATGAGAGCGTGCTAAGTTCGGCAGGGCCGAATCTTATACACCCTCCACCATGGATCGCACTTTGCGCGAAATCTCTTTTTGAGCAAACAAAGAATAATGAATAAGAACTTTATGCTATGGGAGCTATATCAAGTTATGGTCTGATTCGGACCATAAATGAATTGAACGCTGAACATTGTAGAAGTCATTATGTAATATTTCAGTTCATTCGGATAAGAATTGCGCCTTGTAGGGGCTCATGAAGCAAAATCGGGTATCGGTGTATATGGGAGCTGTATCAAGCTATAGATCGCTGTATGGAGCTATATGGCAGCTATATCAGGTTATAAATCGATTTGAACCATACATACCACAGATATTGGAAGTGAAACCAGAACACCACGTGCAAAATTTGCACCCCATTTTCGTCCATCAGTCTGTGTATTGAAATCACGCTACAGTCTTTAGAAATAGAGATATTGAGGTGAAACATTGCACTGACTCTTCTTTTGTTCATAAGGGCAATATCTTGATATAGGCCCCATGTAGACCGATCCGCCGATTTAACGTCTTAGGCCCTTAAAAGCCAAATTTATTATCCTATTATGCCGAAATTTTTGACAGTGAGTTGTGTTAGGCCCTTGAACACCCTCCTTAACTTTTCCCCGATCGGTCCAGATTTGGATATAGCAGATATACAGACAGATCTCTCGATTTATGGTCGCGGGCCCATAAAAGGCCCATTTATTGTTCGATTTTGACAAAATTTCGCTATCCTTCTTTAATTTGGCCAAGATCAGTCCAGATTTGGGTATAGCTGTCATATAGAAAGATCCCGGGATTTAAGCTCTTGGGCCCATAAAAGGCGCATTTACATTCCGAATTGGGACATTGAGTTGTGCTAGGCCTTTTGAAATCCGCCTACAATATGGCATAGATCAGATTTTGGATAGCTGCCATATGAACAGATCTCTCGATTTAAAGTGGTGGTCCCATAAAAGGCACATTTATAATCCGATTTCGCTGAAATTTTACACAGTGACTTACGGTAGGCTTTCCGACATTCATGTCATATATGGTTTAAATCGGTCTATATTTGGATATAGCTACCAAAAAGACCAATAATTGTCATACCAAATTGAACAATGAATTGTTCTTTTTGGACCACTCACCATTTGGACCATATTTCGACATTGTTGCTATGGAGGCATAAATTACGCATTTTTGACCGGATGATGATGAAAGGTGGTTTACATATATACCATAGGTGGTGGCTATCAAAAGTTCGGCAGGTCCGAACTTAACGGCCCCCCTAGACACCCCACCCGGCATTTGGATATAATTTTTCCAAGGTTACTATAAGAGTGCAAAAATGAACTTTGTGATACTTTTTCTTATATTTTTTTGTATAGAAGAATTTGATCTAGTGATAATTTTTCGTATAGAAAAAGTTCACCCTGTGATACTTTTTGGTATAGAAAAATTTCACCCTGTGATATTTTTCCGTAAAGAAATGTTCACTCTGTGATATTTTTGACTTTGAATTTGTGATACTCTTTCGTATAGTATAAGTCCACTTTATGATTCTTTTCGTATAATATAAGTTCACCTAGTGATTCTTTTCGCATAGAAAAAGTTCACTTTGTGATACTTTTTCGTAAAGTATAAGTTCACTTTGTGAAAAAGTTAACTTTTTGATAATTTTTCGTTTAGAAAAAGTTCACCTTGTGATACTTTTTCGTATAGAAAAAGTTTATATTGTGATACCATTTCGTTGATATTGTGATACTATTCCCTATACCAAATCACAGATTGTGATACCTAATAATATAACAAGTAAAATCGTGCTAAGTTCGGCCGGGCCGAATCTTTTATACTCTCCACCATGGATCGCATTTGTCGAGTTCTTTTCCCGGCATCTCTTCTTAGGCAAAAAAGGACATAAGAAAAGATTTGCTCTGCTATTAGAGCGATATCAAGATATGGTCCGGTTTGTACCACAATTAAATTATATATTAGAGACCTGTGTAAAATGTCATCCAAATCGAATAATATTTGCGCCCTTTGGGGGCTCAAGAAGTAAAATAGAGAGATCGATTTATATGGGAGCTGTATCGGCCTATAGACCGATTCAGACCATAATAAACACGTATGTTAATGGTCATGGGAGAATCCGTCGTTCAGGCAAATCAGATAATAATTGCGACCTCTAGAGGCTCAAGAAGTCAAGATCCCAGATAGGTTTATATGACAGCTATATCAGGTTATGAACCGACTTGTACCTTATTTGACATAGTTGTTGGATATCATAACAAAATACTACGTGCCAAAATTCATTCAAATTGGATAAGAATTGCGCACTCTAGAGGCTCAAGAAGTCAAGACCCAAGATCGGTTTATATGACAGCTATATCAGGTTATGGACCGATTTGAACCATACTTGGCACAGTTGTTGGATATCGTAACAAAACGCGTCGTGCACAATTTCATTCCAATCGGATAAGAATTGCGCACTCTAGAGGCTCAAGAAGTCAAGACCCAAGATCGGTTTGTATGGCAGCTATATCAGGTTATGGACCGATTTGAACCATACTTGGCGCAGTTGTTGGATATCATAACAAAACACGTCGTGCAAAATTTCATTCCAATCGGATAAGAATTGTGCGCTCTAGAGGCTCAAGAAGTCAAGACCCCAGATCGGTTTGTATGGCAGCTATATCAGGTTATAGACCGATTTGAACCATACTTGCCACAGTTATTGGATATCATAACAAAACACGTCGTTCAAAATTTCATTCCAATCGGATAAGAATTGCGCACTGTAGAGGCTCAAGAAGTCAAGACCCAAGATCGGTTTATATGGCAGCTATATCAAAACATGGACCGATATGGCCCATTTACAATACCAACCGACCTACACTAATAAGAAGTATTTGTGCAAAATTTCAAGCGGCTAGCTTTACTCCTTCGGAAGTTAGCGTGCTTTCGACAGACAGACGGACGGACAGACGGACGGACATGGCTAGATCGACATAAAATTCCACGACGATCAAGAATATATATACTTTATGGGGTCTCAGACGAATATTTCGAGTAGTTACAATCAGAATGACGAAATTAGTATACCCCCCATCTTATGGTGGAGGGTATAAAAAATTTCACGTGGTGATACTTATTATACCCTCCACCATAAGATGGGGGGTATACTAATTTCGTCATTCTGTTTGAAACTACTCGAAATATTCGTCTGAGACCCAATAAAGTATATATATTCTTGATCGTCGTGAAATTTTATGTCGATCTAGCCATGTCCGTCCGTTTGTCCGTCCGTCCGTCCGTCTGTCTGTCGAAAGCACGCTAACTTCCGAAGGAGTAAAGCTAGCCACTTGAAATTTTGCACAAATACTTCTTATTAGTGTAGGTCGGTTGGTATTGTAAATGGGCCATATCGGTCCATGTTTTGATATAGCTGCCATATAAACCGATCTTGGGTCTTGACTTCTTGAGCCTCTAGAGGGCGCAATTCTTATCCGATTGGGATGAAATTTTGCACGACGTGTTTTGTTATGATATCCAACAACTGTGCTAAGTATGGTTCAATTCGGGCCATTACCTGATATAGCTGCCATATAAACCGATCTTGGGTCTTGACTTCTTGAGCCTCTAGAGTGCGCAATTCTTATCCGATTGGAATGAAATTTTGCACGACGTGTTTTGCTGTGATATCCAACAACTGTGCCAAATATTGTTCAAATCGGTTCATAACCTGATATAGCTGCCATATAAACCGATCTTGGGTCTTGACTTCTTGAGCCTCTAGAGGGCGCAATTCTCGTCCGATTGGGATGAAATTTTGCACGACGTGTTTTGTTATGATATCCAACAACTGTGCTAAGTATGGTTTAATTCGGGCAATTACCTGATATAGCTGCCATATAAACCGATCTTGGGTCTTGACTTCCTGAGCCTCTAGAGTGCGCAATTCTTATCCGATTGGAATGAAATTTTGCACGACGTGTTTCGTTATTATATCCAATAATTGTGCCAAGTATGGTTCAAATCGGTCCATAACCTGATATAGCTGCCATATAAACCGATCTTGGGTCTTGACTTCCTGAGCCTCTAGAGTGCGCAATTCTTATCCGATTGGAATGAAATTTTGCACGACGTGTTTCGTTATGATATCCAACAACTGTGCGAAGTATGGTTCAAATCGGTTCATAACCTGATATAGCTGCCATATAAACCGATCTGGGGTCTTGACTTCTTGAGCCTCTAGAGTGCGCAATTCTTATCCGATTGGAATGAAATTTTGCACGACGTGTTTTGTTATGATATCCAACAACTGTGCCAAGTATGGTTCAAATCGGTCCGTAACCTTATATAGCTGTCATATAAACCGATCTTGGGCCTTGACTTCTTGAGCCTCTAGCGTGCGCAATTCTTATCCGATCAGAATGAAATTTTGCACGACGTGTTTTGTTATGATATCAAACAACTGTGCCAAGTATAGTTCACATCGGTCCATAACCTGATATACCTGCCATATAAACCGATCTTGGGTCTTGACTTCTTAAGCCTCTAGAGTGCGCAATTCTTATCCGATTTGAATGAAATTTTGCACGACGTGTTTTGCTATGATATCCAATAACTGTGCCAAGTGTGGTTTAAATCGGTCTATAACCTGACATAGCTGCCATATAAACCGATATTGGGTCTTGACTTCTTGAGCCTCTAGAGGGCGCAATTCTCATCCGACTAGACTGAAATTTTGCACATAGTGTTTTAGTATCACTTCTAACAACTGTGCTAAGTATGGTTCAATTCGGGCCATTACCTAGTATAACTGTCATATAAACCGATCTTGGGTCTTGACTTCTTAAGGCTCTAGAGTGCGCAATTCTTATCCGATTAGAATCAAATTTTGCACCACGTGTTTTGTTATGATATCTAACAACTGTGCCAAGTATGGGTCAAATCGGTTCATAACCTGATGTAGCTGCCATATAAACCGATCTTGGGTCTTGACTTCTTGGCCCTATAGAGAGCGCAATTCGTATCCGATTTGCCTGAAATTTTGTACGACGGATCCTCTCATGACCATCAACGTACGTGTTTATTATGGTCTGAATCGGTCTATAGCCCGATACAGATCCCATATAAATCTTTCTCTCTTTTTTAATTCGTGAGCCCCAAAGGGCGCAATTCTTATTCGAATTGGCTGACATTTTACACAGGTCTCCAACATATAATTTAATTGTGGTCTAAACCGGATCATATCTTGATATCGCTCTAATAGCAGAGCAAATCTTTTCTTATATCATTTTTTGCCTAAGAAGAGATGTCGGGAAAAGAACTGACAAATGCGCTCCATGGTGGAGGGTATATAAGATTCGGCCCGGCCGAACTTAGCACGCTTTTACTTGTTCTTGTAAATATTTTTGTGCCTGTGATGATATTTTTTCATACAAAAATTTCCTTTTCATCTCTTATACCTTTGTTGAGTTGAATCACCCTTAGTTCAAATCGCAGCCCTATCCTACTTGCCAATAATTATAACCAAAAAGTCAATTTTAATAGATGATCATTAATTTTCCGAAAATCCACTTAACGGCTCACAGCTTCTGCGTTTTTAATTTAACTGCCAGCAAATAAATACGTAGTGGGAATGGAACGACTACAACGAACTTTAACTAAATAAATTCCACAACTTTGCGCCTCATCAAATGGCAACTCGTCTGAAACAATTCGTTGGGCCATCCATTCAGAGGCAAAGATAAAATCTAATCGCTTAAGAGAAGAGTGTCAAAAATACCAAACAAAGTGGGGGAATGCAATTGAAAACTTGAACATGTGGTGTTATGAGCTCTGCAATTGTCTTTGGACTGTAGCTAAATCCCAAGGGGACTATGTGCCATAGAAAACAACCCCGAAACAAAAAACCCTCCCCATTTCGCCTGTGCCCTCCAAAGTTCAACTGGCAACAGCGAGACAAGTGCAATGTAATTTTTCAACACCAAAGATATTTAGAATGCAAAAAAATGTTTCGAACCATACCTTTGGCAGCATAGAAATGCGTCAGAGTGAATTTGGGGTTGGTGAGTCATACCTTCACATTGAGCTAAGGCAGGGGAAATCCTGTGCATGGATAATGTTGGCTCAGCGACCACCATTTGGTTGAAAGCAGGGGAGAATGGTTACAAAACGACGACCAAACTTTTGTTCACAATACCTAAGCCCATAGTAATCCTCAATGGAATATAAAACGGATGACGAACAACGTTTATGGAATTACAAAATAGCAAAACGAAATCCTAAACCAAAAAGACAAAGCGCAAAAAACAAAAAGTTTTACTCCGACACAACGTCGTGGTTGTCGTAAAACAAAGTTTACCGAATCATTGCATACTTTTTAGGCTTTGAGGGCCAACACAAAGGCTGTAGAATTTGCCGGTAGTCTTTGTGTAATTTCTATGTAAAATCTACCGGCTATTTGTGTGGCAGGGATTCCCCAATTTCCCCCTTCCGCAAACCTTTAGACTCAGACAGTGTAGCAAACTTCTTTTATTTCAAGGTCTTGGCCAAATGTTATTATTCAATGTCTACACGAATTTTGGGGATGGTGTTTTCCACCCCATTCTTTGATGAGGGGGGAATAACATGACAATTATATGGAGGCTGATGATGAGTGCTATGATGAGGTTTTCTTCCCCCTCTCTTAGCCAGCTTAGTATTTGTTTTTGGGGTCCAATTGTATGGCTCTAAGGGTGTTGAACTATAAATTGAACTTTTGTAGCATTTTTCTTTTTTTCATTATTTCCCCCTCTCCTTCAAGTTGTCTAGGGTAACTAGGCAGTGATGAATTTTATTGTACCCCCAAAGGAGCGAAAATATGCCAGCCTTTGGAATTGGGATGGGGGAAATGGCTCCAAATAATAAATTAAAACTGAATCTCTCTAAGATTAACTAGATTGCCGTTATGGAATGAGTAATGATGTATGAATAATATTTGAAATGAATCGAATTGCAATAGACAACTTCCAAGCAAATGTAGCTACGCAATATGAAGTAAAAGCGTGCAAAGTTCGGCCGGGCCGAATCTTGGGAAGACACCACCATGATTTCTGCTAACATTTTATGCAAAATAAATTTTGTTGAAGGGCATAATTTTATTGTATTTGAATCGTATTAATAGCGAAAACAATGATACAATTACCACATTTACCACGCTCGACAACCCTGTCTATTAGCTGTACGTTTTCTCAATGCATGTAATTTTGTGTAATGACAGATATTCTGTCTGTGGCAAATTACACTTCTACCGTACTACACATGATTTTGTGCATCTGTAGGAAGTCGTATTGATGGCTTTGAACGCTAGACAACGGCAACGGCTCTCGCTGTTACTCCAACAACTCACTGTCCCAAATTTCAGCAAAATCGGAAATGTGGCTTTTATGGGCCTAAGACCCTAAATCGGCCGATCGGTCTATATGGGGGCTATATCAAGATATAGTCCGATTTAGCCCATCTTCGAACTTAAACTGCTTATGGACAAAAAAAAGAATCTGTGCAAAGTTTCAGTTCAATATCTCTATTTTTAAAGACTATAGACAACAGACAGGCGGACGGGCATCTCTAGATCGTCTTAGATTTTTACGCTGATGAAGAATATGTATACTTTATAGGGTCGGAAATGGATATTTCGATGTGTTGCAAACGCAATGACAACATAAATATACCCCCATTCTTCGGTGGTGGGTATAAAAATTCGGCAGAGCCCGGCCGGGATTCGAACCTGGGTACACGGAGCAATAGCGATAGCCGTTGCCGTTGTCTAGCGTTCGAAGCCATCAATACAACTTCCAACAGATGAACAAAATCATGTGTAGTACGAAAGAAGTGTAATTTGCCACAGACAGAATGTCTGTCATTACACAAATATGCATGCATTGGGAGATGTACAGCTAATTAGCATGGTTATTGAGCTTGGTTAATGTGGTAATTGTAACATAGATGCGTTTTCGCTATTAATTCGATTCAAATACAACACACTAACGCACGGCCTTTGAAGCCGTCACACCTAATATGGTTGAAAAGTTTTCTAACCAAAGACGAAACGCGTCCCATAGTGGTTGGTGTGTGTTGCTATCTTTGGCTTTCCTTTTCCATTTGCATCTCCGAACATTGAGCTCGTCTCGAAAAAGAAACAAATAAAAATTGTAAAATTTAATGATCTCGCCCTAACAGACAAAAAACTTGAAAAATGAAAAATTCGTCAGAGCCCGGCCAGGATTCGAACCTGGCCACACGGAGTAACAGCGAGAGCCGTTGCCGTTGTCTTAGCGTTCGAAGCCATCAATACAACTTCCAAAAGATGAACAAAATCATGTGTAGTACGGAAGAACAGACGGAATATCTGTCATTATATAAAAATACATGCATTGGGAAAAGAACAGCAAATAGGCAGGGTTGTCGAGCTTGGCTAATGTGGTAGTTGTATCATAGATGCGTTTTCGCTATAAATACGATTCAAATACAACATACCAACACACCGCCCTTGAAGTCATCACACCTTATATGGTTGAAAAGACTTCTAACTCAAGACAAAACGCGTCTCACAGTGATTGGTGTGTGTTACTATCTTTGGCTTTCCTTTTCCATTTACATCTCCGATCATTGAGCTCGCCTCGAAAGAGAAACAAACAAAAATTTTAAAATTTAAAGATCTTCGCTCTAACAGGCAAAAAACTTGAAATTGAAAAAATTTAAATCTAAAAGTCTTTCAGAATAAAAAAATTAAATGTTATTATATTTTTAGTCGACTGTTGTATTAAATTTTGCTGTTTTTAAATTCAAGCTGCAAGTCGTTTTGTTTTTTCTTGAAATTTTTTTTATCGATATTTCGTAAATAAAAATCGAGTTCAGTTTTTCATTTGAATCTATCATATTTGAAATATAAGCATTGAAATTTAAAAAATAAACAGAAAGTTTAATAAAAATATTACCTCAAGAAAAAAAATCTTTATAATTTTACCTAAAGAAACTTTAGTTTAAATTTTTGTCTTAAGAAAAAAAATTCATAGAATTTTTGTGTTAAGAAAAACTTGCATTAAAATTTTGTCGTTAAAACATGTCATTAAAATTTTGCCTTGAGAAAAAAATCTCATTGAAATTTTGCCTTCAGAAAAGTTAAAAAATAAAATATCAATTAATATTAGTCTCTAAAAATTTCTTTGAAATACTATCTTAAAAAATGCCCTTGAAGTTCTGTATTTTTATTCAATATTTGTTTTAAAAAGGATTAAATTTAAAAATTCTATAGAAAAAATTGCGTTAAAATTTTGCTAAAAAAAATTCATTAATATTTGGCGTTTGGAAAAAATTTCATTAATATTTAATGTTTTGGAAAAAATTTTATACTTAAGACAAAATTTTATTAAAAGTTTAAGCTTTAGAAAATAATTCATTGAAATTTTGTCTTAAAACATTGCATAAAATTTCGTTGTTTGGAAAAATTTTATTAAAATATCTTGTTCTATGTAGAATGTCAACCAAACACCGTACATATTGTACTTTAAGAGTCATAGAGGAAATACTTGTGCACAATTTTGAGAAGATCGGTTGATAAATGCGCTTGCAATTGCATGAAATTCACTAGCGGTATTGTATAAAATTCACTAGCGGTAAGAAGAATCATAGGAGAAACTTTCGCGCCAAATTTCACTAGGTTGGGTATACTAATTTCGTCATTCTGTTTGTAACTACTCGAAATATTCGTCTGAGACCCCATAAAGTATATATATTCTTGATCGTCGCGAAATTTTATGTCGATCTAGCCATGTCCGTCCGTCTGTCCGTCCGTCCGTCTGTCCGTCCGTCCGTCTGTCTGTCGAAAGCACGCTAACTTCCGAAGGAGTAAAGCTAGCCGCTTGAAATTTTGCACAAATAATTCTTATTAGTGTAGGTCGGTTGGTATTGCAAATGGGCCATATCGGTCCATATTTTATATTTAACCGAATTTGGGTCTTGACTTCTTAAGCCTCTAGAGTGCGCAATTCTTATCCGATTAGAATGAAATTTTGCACGACGTTTTTTTGTTATGATATCCAATAGCTGTGGCAAGTATGGTTCAAATCGGTCTCTAACCTGATATAGCTGCCATATAAACCGATCTTGTGTCTTGACTTCTTGAGCCTTTAGAGTGCGCAATTCTTATCCGATTTGAATGAATTTTGGCACGTAGTATTTTGTTATGACATCCAACAACTGTGCCAAGTATGGTTCAAATCGGCAAATAACCTGATATAGCTGTCATATAAACAGATCTGGGGATTTTACTTCTTGAGCTTCTAGGGGGCCCAATTTTTATCCGATTTGGCTGAAGTTTTGCATGACGTATTTTATTCTTACTTTCAACAACTGTGTCAAATAACGTTTAAATCGGTCCATAACCTGATATAGCTGCCATATAAACCGATCTGGGATCTTGACTTCTTGATCCCTAGAGGTCGCAATTGTTCGGCAGGGCCGAATCTTATATACCCTCCAACATGGATCGCATTCGTCAAGTTCTTTGAAAGACTTTTTCAAGTAAAAAAACACCAGTCATAGAAAAACACCACCTCCAAAATTTCAGTCAAATCGAGTAATAATTGCGCCCTTCAGAGGCTCAAAAAGTGAAACTAGGAGATCGGTATATATGGCAGCTATATCAGATTATATACCGATTTAGACCATACTTGGAACAATTGTTGGAAGTCCAAAACGACATATGCCAAATTTTAGCCATATTGTATAATAATAAGCCATAACCTGATATAGCTGTCATATAAACAGATCTGGGGATTTTACTTCTTGAGCTTCTAGAGGGCCCAATTCTTATCCGATTTGGCTGAAATTTAGCATGACGTATTTTATTCTTACTTTCAACAACTGTGTCAAATAACGTTTAAATCGGTCCATAACCTGATATAGCTGCCATATAAACCGATCTGGGATCTTGACTTCTTGATCCCTAGAGGTCGCAATTGTTCGGCAGGGCCGAATCTTATATACCCTCCACCATGGATCGCATTCGTCAAGTTCTTTGAAAGACATTTTCAAGTAAAACAAGTAAAAGCGTGCTAAGTTCGGCCGGGCCGAATCTTATATACCCTCCACCATGGATCGCATTTGTCGAGTTCTTTTCCCGGCATCTCTTCTTAGGCAAAAAAAAGGATATAAGAGAAGATTTGCTCTGCTATTAGAGCGATATTAAGATATGGTCCGGTTTGGACCACAATTAAATTATATTTATGTTGGAGACCTGTGTAAAATGTCAGCCAATTCGAATAAGAATTGCGCTCTTTGTGGGCTCAAGAAGTAAAATAGAGAGATCGATTTATATGGGAGCTGTATCGGGCTATAGACCGATTCAAACCATAATAAACACGTTTGTTGATGGTCATGAGAGGATCCATCGTACAAAACTTCAGGCATATCGGATAATAATTGCGACCTCTAGGGGTCAAGAAGTCAAGATCCTAGATCGGTTTATATGGCAGCTATATCAGGTTATGTACCGATTTAAACCTTATTTGACACAGTTGTTGAAAGTAAAAATAAAATACGTCATGCAAAATTGCAGCCAAATCGGATAGGAATTGCGCCCTCTAGAAGCTCAAGAAGTCAAATCCCCAGATCTGTTTATATGACAGCTATATCAAGTTATGGGCCGATTTGAACCATACTCGGAACAGTTGTTGGATGTCATAACAAAACATGTCGTGCACCGATTTCAACCATACTTGGCACAGTTGTTGGATATTATAACGAAATACTTCGTGCAAAAATTCATTCAAATCGGATAAGAAATATGCCCTCTAGAGGCTCAAGAAGTCAAGACCCAAGATCGGTTTATATGGCAGCTATATCAGGCTATGGACCGATTTAAACCATACTTGGCACAGTTGTTGGGTATCATAACAAAACATGTCGTGCAAAATTCCATTCCAATCGGATAAGAATTGCGCACTCTAGAGGCTCAAGAAGTCAAGACCCAAGATCGGTTTATATGGCAGCTATATCAAAACATGGACGGATATGGCTCATTTACAATACCAACCGACCTACACTAATAAGAAGTATTTGTGCAAAATTTCAAGCGGCTAGCTTTACTCCTTCGGAAGTTTGCGTGCTTTCGACAGACAGACGGACGGACGGACGGACAGACGGACGGACATGGCTAGATCGACATAAAATGTCACGACGATCAAAAATATATGTACTTTATGGGGTCTCAGACGAATATTTCGAGTAGTTACAAACAGAATGACGAAATTAGTATACCCCCCATCTTATGGTGGAGGGTATAAAAAACACTTCATGCTAAATTTTCAACCAAATCGGATAAGAATTGCGCCCTTCGAGAAGCTCAAGAATATATTGACCAAAAAGTAATTGCGGATTTTTCATATAGTCGGCGTTGATAAATTTTTTCACAGCTTGTGGCTCTGTAATTGCATTCTTTCTTCTGTCAATTATCAGCTGTTACTTTTAGCTTGCTTTAGAAAAAAAGTCTAAAAAAAGTATATTTAATTAAAGTTCATTCTAAGTTTTATTAAAAAAGCATTTAATTTCTTTTAGAAAATCCGCAATTACATTTTGGGCATCCCAATATATACTTTAGAGAATGAGACGATCAAGAATATATATACTTTATGGGGTCTTAGACGCATATTTCGAGGTATTATAAACGAATGACGAAAATATTATACCCCCTTCTATGGTGGAGGGTATAACAAGTAAAAACGTTTAAGTTCGGCCGTGCCGAACTTTGGATACCCACCACCATGGAAATATTAATCATCCTATTTTGTTATACCCCCCATTATAGGATGGGGGTATACTACTCTAGTCATTCCGTTTGCCGCACCTCGAAATATTCGTCTAAAACCCCATAAAGTATATATATTCTTGATCGTCTCTACATTCAGAGTCGATCTAACCATGTCCGTCCGTCGGTTTGTCGAAATCACGATAGCTGTAAAAAGCGCCGCTTGCCCCTTGAAAAATTTGCACACATACCTAATATTGATGTAGGTCGATGAGGATTGCAAATGGGCCATATAGGTTCAAATTTGGATATAGCTCCCATATAAACCGATCCCCCGATTTGAGTTCCTGAGCCCCTGGAAGCCGCAAATTTTGTTCGATTTGGCTGAGATTTTGCACACTGTGTTTTGTTATGACTTATAATAACTCTACGGTTCAAATCGGTCTGTAACCTGTTATAGCTTCCATATAAACCGATCTCCCGATGTGATTTCTTGAGCCCATGGAAGCTGGAATTTTTGTCCGATTTGGCTGACATTTTGCATGTAGTGTTCTTCAATAGCTTCCAATAACTGTTCTAAGTATGGTCTAAATCGGTCTATAACCTGATATAGCTCCCATATAAACCGATCTCCCGATTTGACATCTTTAACCCCTGAAAGCCGCAATATTTTGTCTGATTTGGCTGAAATTTTGCATGCGGTGTTCTATTATGACTTCCAACAACTGTGCCGAATACAGTCCAAATCAGTGTATAACCTGATATAGCTCCCATATAAACTCGTCTCTCGATCCTTGTTCGGTTCTTAGAAGCTTTAATTTTTACTAGATTAACAGTAATTTTTTTTTCATTAATTTTTATTGAATTATAACCCTCAACTAAATTTATTTTGTGTAAATTTTTAGAAGATTCCATGGTGGCGGTTCCCAAGATTCTGCCCAGCCGAACGCCACTATCATATCCACAGCTATATTTAAATAGTAGCTGGTCTCGATCTTATTTTATTCAGGTCCCGAGAAAGCAAACACAAATACCAGTCCCTACAAAATCATGCATTAAATCCGCTTTTCATCGGATTTAGGCCCTAAATTGGAAGATCGCTCTATATGGCAGCTATATCTATATAATCTGATTTAGATCATAAATGGGTTGGATTATTATTTTCAATTTCAACTAAATCGTGCAGATCGGTCTACGTGGCAGCTATATCTATATATAGTCCGATCTGAACCATATTTTGGGCGGATGTTAGGATGTTTAGAACAACTCAATGTTTACAATTTCACTAAAATCGGGTAATAAATGCAGCTTTTATGGGCTTCAGACGCTTACCCATCAGATCGATCTATATAGCAGCTATATCTAAATATAGCCCCATCTGAACCATATTTGGGACAGATGTCAGGAGCCTTTAAGTAACTCACTGTTTCAAATTTCAACGAAATCGGGTCTTAAATGCAGCTTTTATGGGTTCCAGATCGGTCTATATGGCAGCTATATCTAAATATAGTCCGATCTGAACCAACTCACTGTTTCAAATTTCAGCAACATCGGGTAATAAATGCAGCTTTTCTTGGCTTAAGACCCTAAATCGCTAGATCGTTCTACATGTCAGCTATATCCAAATATGGTCCGATTTGACCCGTTCAAGAACTTCAACTGTGTGCAGCAAAAAGAGGTATCTGTGCCAAATTTCACCTCAATATCTCAATTTTTGAAGGCTGTAGAGTGATTACAACAGACGGACGGACGAACAGACACACGGACATCGTTAAATAGCTTTAGAATTTTAAGACGACCCGAAATATATATACTTCATAGGGTCGGAAATAGATATTTCGATGTGTTGCAAACAAAATGACTAAATTAATACACCCCCTATCCTATAGTGGTGGGTATAAAAATTGTTTCCGTCATATAAAGTCTTGTTGAAAAACGGTCATATTTTATAGCTCAACAAATCAGAGCGTGCTAAGTTCGGCCGGGACAAATCTTATATACCCACCACCATATCGAGTTCTTTGCGCGGTATCTCTTTTTAGGCCTCCTGGTTTGCCTGGATAAGAATTGTTATGCTATTGTAGATATATCAAGTTATAGTCCGATTCGGAAAATAAGTGAATTGAATATTGAAGACCATAGTAGAAGTCATTGGGTAATATTTCAGTCCATCAAGATAAGAATTGGGCCTTATTGGGGCTCAAGAAGCATAATCGTGACATCGGTTTATATGGTAGCTGTATCAAGCTATAAATCCATTAACACCATATTGAACATGTATGTTGAGGGTCATGATAGAAACCGTTGTACACAATTTCAGCAAAATCGAGTAAGAATTGCGGTCTCTAGAGGCTTAAGACAAATAATATCATTATTCTTGGCTCAAGAAATCAAGATCCAAGATCGGTTAATATGGCAGCTATATCAGGTAATCGACCGATTTGAACCATACATAGCACAGTTGTTGGAAGTCATAACAAATCACTTCATGCACAATTTCAGCCAAATCGGAAAAGAATTGCGCTCTCCAGCTGCTCAAGAAGTCAAGATCCAAGATCGGTATACATGGCAGCTATATCGAGTTATGCACCGATTTGAACCATACTTAGCACAAATGTTGGAAGTCACAGCAAAATTTTAGGCAAATCGGATAAGAACTTCGCCCTCTATTGACTCAAGAAGTCAAGATCCAAGATCGGTATATATGGCAATTATATCAGGTCATAGAGCGATTTGAACCGTACTTAGCACAGTTGGTTGAAGTCAAAACACAACACATCGTGCAAAATTTCAGACAAAACGGATGTGAACTGCGGCCTCTAGTTGGTCAAGAAGTCAAGATCCACGATCGGTTTATATGAAAGCTATATCAGTTTATGAACTGATTTGAACCATACTTAGGGCAGGAAAAAGTGATACCAAAATACCACGTGGACCAATTTGGCCCATTTACAATCCCAACCGAACCACATTAATAAGATATGTTTGTGCAAAATTTTAAGCGTCTAGCTTTTATCCTTCGAAAGTTAGCGTGCTTTCGTCAGGCGGATGGACGAACATGGCTAGTTCTTTTCAGAATGTCGAGCCGATCTCGAATATATGTACGGAATGACTAGATTATTATACCCCATCCTATGGTGGTGGTTTGTATACAAAATTAATTAGTGTGGATCTGAATGAGACCCGTAGACCTGAATATCTTGATCGCCACTTTCAAAATACTTGACATTATATGTCTCAAACAAAATCGCCTAAACTCCCTTCAAACCGGTCATTTTTGCCTGCTATGGCAATAAATAATAGGTATTTGATAGTAGAAGACGAATTTGGCCTTAAGGCCAAGTGTTTGGAAGTCATCACACCCCATAAGCTCCCCTTAAAATAAAAGAAATTTGGGAGTTGAGTACGATACTAATATTTTTTTTTTTTTGGGTTATGGGTTTTGGGGTTTTTTTTGGGTCAATTTGGGAATACTTGTGAATTATGCAAAAAGGACTCAAATCTCCTATCTGTTTATGGCCAAGTGTTTACGCCTCACCTCATAAACTCACCCTAATCCACACATATATACCGACTGTTGCAAGATGTACTTCAAATGTGGTTTTTGGGAGTAGAATTTGATATCCACTCTCGGAGCAAAGGATTTGGCTACTCCAATCCACCACCAAAACCAAGAGAATGAAGTAGATCTCATATCCAAACTTAAGTGGGCAGACCCTTCCCTTACCCTGTTTTCAAAAACGCCAGATCTCTGAGTTGGGTGGGGCGATTCAAGTGAACTTTTGGTTGTTTATAATAACTCAAAAACAAAAATTTGGTTTCCCATTGGTGCCGCGCCAACTCCAAAGCCCGCCAAATGGAAATATAAACCAACAATGACAATAAGGGACTCAAACGAAAGATATTTTAGACTAGATCACGAATCTGATAAATGGGAGACCACCTTACCCTCATACCGGACATATTTACCGACCGTAGCAATATAAGGCTCAAATGAAAGGTATTTGGGAGTAGAGCACCAATACGATATCTACATTTGGGCGAAATACCTTAAAGGTCGTACCGTCACCTCCAAACAGGGCTCCCGATTTGACTTCTTGAGTAAAGGGCCCAGATAAAATAAGAGAGTGAAAGAAGGCGCAGTGGATCGGGCCTTGTTCGGGTACTAGCTCCCATACAAGCGGGTCTCCTAATTATCCTTGTTCGGTCCCTGAAAGCTTAAATTTTTGCTGGAAGTTTTTTTCTGTAGAATCAAATTATGCCCTTGACCTAAATTTTGTTTGTATAAATTTTTAGCAGGATCCATGGTGGTGGGTTCACAAGATTCGGACCGGCGGAACTTAGCACACTTTTACTTGTTTTTATACCCACCACCATAGGATAGGAGTATACTAATCTAGTCATTCCGTTTGTAAAACCTCAAAATATTGATCTAGGACCCCATTATGTAAATATATTCGTGATCGGCTCGACATTCTGAGTCGAACTAGACATGTCCGTCCGTTCGTCTGTGCAATCACGATAGCGGTCGAACGCGTAAAGCTAGCCGCTTGAAATTTTGCACTGCTACTTAATATTGATGCAGGTCATTGATGATTGCAAATGGGTCATATCGGTTCAGATTTGGATATAGATCCCATTTAAACCGATCTCCCGATTTGACTTCTTGAGCTCCTCAAAGCCGCAATTTTTATCCGATTTGGCTGAAAAGTTGCATGCAGTGTTCTGTTGTGGCTTTTAAAAACTGTGCGAAATGCAGTCCGAATCGGTCTATAACCTGGTATAGCTCCCATATACCCCTATGTACCGACTTGATTTCTTGAGCCCCTGGAAGCAATTTTTGTTCGATTTGGCTGAAATTTTGCACGCGGTGTTCTATTATGACTTCCAACAATTGTACCTAGTAACCTGATTTTATAACTCAATTTTACATCCGATTTGGCTGAAAATGTTCACGC
The DNA here is from genome assembly GCF_963082655.1 of Stomoxys calcitrans. Lineage (NCBI taxonomy): Eukaryota > Metazoa > Arthropoda > Insecta > Diptera > Muscidae > Stomoxys > Stomoxys calcitrans. The sequence goes on along the minus strand of NC_081552.1, from coordinate 52,502,492 downwards.
GGCCGAATCTTATATACCCTCCACCATTGATCGCATTTGTCGAGTTCTTTTCCCGGCATCTCTTCTTAGGCAAAACAAGTAAAAGCGTGCTAAGTTCGGCCGGGCCGACTTTTATATACCCTCCACTATAGATCGCATTTGTCGAGTTCTTTTCCTGGCATCTCTTCTTAGGCAAAAAAAGGATATAAAAAGATTTGCTCTGCTATTAGAGCGATATCAAGATATGGTCCGGTTTGGACCACAATTAAATTATATGTTGGAGACCTGTGTAAATTGTCAGCCAATTCGAATAAGAATTGCGCCCTTTGGGGGCTCAAGAAGTAAAATAGAGAGATCGATTTATATGGGAGCTGTATCGGGCTATAGACCGATTCAGACCATAATAAACAGGTATGTTGATGGTCAAGAGAGGATCCGTCGTACAAAAATTCAGGCAAATCGGATAATAATTGCGACCTCTAGAGGCTCAAGAAGTCAAGATCCCAGATCGGTTTATATGGCAGCTATATCAGGTTATGAAACGATTTGAATCTTATTTGACACAGTTGTTGAAAGTAAAAATAAAATAATTCGTGCAAAATTTCAGGCAAATCGGATAGGAATTGCGCCCTCTAGAAGCTCAAGAAGTCAAGTCCCCAGATCTGTTTATGTGACAGCTATATCAGGTTATTAACCGATTTGAACCATACTTCGCACAGTTGATGGATATCATAATGAAATACTTCGTGCAAAAATTCATTCAAATCGGATAAGAATTGCGCCCTCTAGAGGCTCAAGAAGTCAAGACCCAAGATCGGTTTATATAGCAGCTATATCAGGCTATGGACCGATTTGAACCATACTCGGCAGAGTTGTTGGATATCATGACAAAACATGTCGTGCAAATTTCGTTCCAATCGGATGAGAATTGTGCACTCTAGAGGCTCAAGAAGTCAAGACCCAAGATCGGTTTATATGGCAGCTATATCAGGTTATGGACCGATTTGAACCATACTCGGCACAGTTATTGGATATCAAAACAAAACACGTCGTGCAAAATTTCATTCCAATCGGATAAGAATTGCGCACTCTAGAGGCTCAAGAAGTCAAGACCCAAGATCGGTTTATATGGCAGCTATATCAAAACATGAACCGATATGGCCCGCTTACAATACCAACAGACCTACACTAAAAGGAAGTATTTGTGTAAAATTTCAAGCGGCTAGATTTACTCCTTCGGAAATTAGCGTGCTTTCGACAGACAGACGGACGGGCGGACGGACAGACGGACGGACATAAAACGGATCGACATAAAATATCGCGACGATCAAGAATATATATACTTTATGGGGTCTCAGACGACTATTTCGAGTAGTTACAAACGGAATGACAAAATTAGTATACCCCCCATCCTATGGTGGTGGGTATAAAAATATAATTGGACCCACCGGCACAAAATGGGACTTAAAAGAAAGGTAGTCGGGAGTAGAATACGAATATAATATTAGAAGTGAAATTCATATGATAGGGGGCAAACGCACACTCCAAAACCCCTCCCCAAATTTTAATGTTTCCCAATCATGGTTATGTGGGGAACAAATACGAGGGTTGCCTTTTATATTTCGGGATTAGAGACCACAAAAAAATATTAATAATCGAAAATAGATTTATTGTTTTTCACAATATTCTCCATAAGATTGTCGAATTACTTTTGCCACTCTGATCGAGGTATCTCCAAAACATGCATGCTGGACGCATCAACCGCTTCTTCAGGTGTCGAAAGACGTTGACCTCTCATTTTATTTTTTACGTACTGGAATAAAAAGAAGTCATTCGGTGACACGTCAGGACTATACGGAGGATGACTCCTCAAATCGTTGTTTTGAATGCTCAAAAATGCAGTTGTTTGTGCCGTTGTGAGAGGGCTCGAATTGTCTTGGTGAAGAGTGATCCGTCTTCGGCAGTTGGTCCTCCTGATTTGTTGGAAGACAACTGGCAATCAAATGGTTGTGTTCCACTCAGAATTGACAGTTCTGCGTTGGTCTAGTGGTACGATTTCGACATTTTCATTTTTTCCGAAAAAAGGCGATCGTGCGAGAACAACTTTTGTGGGATTTTTTTCATCTTGATGCAGCCATACAGTCAACTGCTGTTAAGTTTCGGGCTCGTACGCGTAAATCAACGATTCATCACCTGTCACGATGCCATAGACGTGTTTCGAAGCACCGCGATCGTATTTTGGAGCATTGCTTTCGACCAATCGACAGGAGCCTTTTTTTGAGCGATTGACAAATTGTGTGGTATCCAATGCGAACAAATTTTTTTGACGGTCAAATGTTTATGAAATTTTGAATATATGCCGGTCCCACTAATGCCAAAGGTTGTCTCAATCTCACGTTAGGTCACATGGCGATCTTACAATATCAGTTGGCGCACAGCATCAATTGAGTTAATCCACGTCGAAAGTTGTGAAAAATAATCGCACGAAAATGTTCACAATTAAATTCCATTTTTCGGCTTTGAATCTTTTGAGTAATTGTAAAGAACACACATAGCGCTCGAATGCCAAAACGTTCTGAGTACGTATAGCCTCAAAAATGCCAAGCTTTAAGATAGAGCCGTCAGTTGGCAGATTGCAACACAAGGGTTGTCCAAACCCGAAATATAAAAGGCAACCCACGTAAAAGGTATTTGGGAGTACGGAATCAAATTGTATTGGGGAAACACAGTATTTTTCGCTTATAGTCCACATTGTTCTTTGTACTGAATCAGTGGCTTTTATCGCAATTTGGACTAAAAGCGATTTTTATTCCCACCACCCAAGGATGGGGGTATATTCATTTTGTCATTCCGTTTGCAACATATCGAAATATCCATTTTCGACCCTATAAAGTATATATATTCTTGATCAGCGTAAAAATCTATGACGATCTAGACATGTCCGTCCGTCTGTCCGTCTGTCTGTTGAAATCACGTTACAGTCTTCAAAAATAGAGATATTGAGCTGAAAATTTTGCACAGGTTCTTTTTTTGCCCATATGCAGGTTAAGTTCGAAGATGGGCAATATCGGACTATATCTTGATATAGCCCCCATATAGACCGATCCGCCGATTTAGGGTCTTAGGCCCCTAAAAGCCACATTTATTGTCCGATTTTGCTGGAATTTGGGACAGTGAGTTGTGTTAAGCCCCTCGACATCCTTCGTCAATTTGGCTCAGATCGGTCCCGATTTGGATATAGCTGCCATATAGACCGATCCTCCGATTTATGGTCTTAGGCCCATAAAAGCCACATTTATTATCCGATTTTGCTGAAATTTGGGACAGAAAATTGTGTTAGGCCCTTTGATATCAATTTGGTGCAGATCGGACCAATTTTGAATATAGCTGCCATATAGACCGATCTCTCGATTTCAGGTTTTGGGCCCATAAAATGCTCATTTATTGTCCGATGTCGCCGAAATTTGGAACAGTGAGTTAAGTTAAGCCCCTCGACATTATTCTGCAATATGGCACAGATCGGTTAAGATTTGGATATAGCTGTCATATAGACCGATCTCTCTATTTAAGGTTTTGGGCCCATAAAAGGTGTATTTATTGTCCGATGTCGCAGAAATTCAGGACAGTGAGTTAGGTTAAGCCCTTCGACTTCCTTCTACAATATGGCCCAGATCAGTCCAGATTTGAATATATCTGTCATATAGACCGATCTCTCAATATAAGGTTTTGGGTCCATAAAAGGCGCAATTATTGTCCTATTTCGCCGAAATTTGGGACAGTGAGTTGAGTTAGGCCCATCGACGTTTTTCTGAAACTTGGGGCAAATCGGTTCAGATTTTGATATAGCTGCCATATGAAAGGCTCATTTTTAATCCGATTTCAATGAAATTTGACACAGTGACTTATGTTAGGCTTTTCGAAATCCGTGTCGTATGTAGCTCAAAAGACCAATATTTTGTTATACACAATTGAACAATGACTTGTACTTATAAGTATTTGGTCCAAATCGGAACATATTTTGATACAACTGCTATGGGACAAAATGTATACAATTTTCACCGGATTTTGATGAAAGGTGGTTTACGTATATTCCCGAGGTGGTGGGTATCCAAAGTTCGGGCCGGCCGAACTTAACGCCTTTTTACTTGTTCATATATACCATTGTTTGGATAGTAAGCGAATTCGCATACAATAAGTAGTTGTGGACCATATTTCGCATATAGCCCATAACCACGTTTTGTACGCGATCTCGCTTACTAGTGGTAGCTTTATCAGGTTATAGACCGATTTTTACCAGGTCAAGGTCATACCGAAAGACCAAATGCAAAATTTCAATCAAATCGGTTTGTAATTGCGCTTTCTGGAGGCTCAAAAATTAAATCTAAAGATCAGTTTATATGGCAGCTGTATCATGTTAATACCGCCCTCTAGCAGCTCATGGAGTCTTAAGTTGGATAAGAATTTCGCCCTCCAGAAGCTCTAGAAGCTACATCAGACTATGAACCGATTTGCACCATACTAAGCACAGTTGTTGAAAGTCATAACAAAACACCTCATACAAAATTGAAGTAAAATCGGATAGGAATTGCGACGTCAGAGGCGCATTTACAATTCCAACCGACCTACACTACTAAGAAGTATCTGTACAAAATTTTAAGCGCCTAGCTTTACTCCTTCGAAAACAAACGTGCTTCGACAGACAGATAGTAGGACGGACAGATGGACATGGCTAGATCGACTTTAAATGTCATGACGATCCAAAATATATATTATTTATGAGGTCTCGGATCAATATGGCAAGGTGTTACAAACGGAATGACTTAATAAGTATACCCTCTCCTATGGTAGAGGGTGTAAAAATGAATTTCTGTTAGTTTGCTTGTTTATATGTTCCGTATAGACTCACCAACTTCTGAACAGATTTAAAATGTTCACATATGCTGCAGAATGGTCCGGTGGTGAAAATAAGGTACTTAATTTTTTGATATCTGTAGGGTTGCTGACCCTCCCCTTTACCACAGTATTCAAACTTAACAGAAATTGGAGACGGGTTGCACGATTCAAGCGAAATTTTGTTCGCTCTCTAATAGTAACTGTGCTGTAACTGGGTGCTGTGTCCAGGGGGCCGCCCCATCCCAAACAAGCAAAAATTAAAGCTACTGGGAACCGAGCAAGGATGATCGAGAGACCGGTTCACATAGGAACATAGGTTGTAACGGAACACACATGAAAACCGTACTTGGCACAGTTGTTGGAAGTCGTATCCGAAAACCGCATGCAAAATTTTAGACAAATAGGACAAAAATTGCGGCTTCCAGGAACTCAAGAATTCAAATCGGGAAATCGGTTTACATGGGAACTATACCTAAATCTGAACCGATATGGCCAATTTGCAATTTCCAATGACCTACATCAATATTTAGTGTATGTGCAAAGCGGTTAGCTTCACGCGTTCGACCACTATCATGATTTCGACAGATGGTCGGACGGACATGGTTAGATCGATTCAGAACGTCGAGACAATCAAGAATATATATGGGGTCTGAGACGAATATTTCGAGGTGTTACCAACGGTGCGGGGAGGGGGGTTATGTGCACCGCCCCAAATCAACCCCCCAATTCGGGCATATTGATTGACCATGGCAATTTGGGGCTCAACTGAAAAGTATTAAGGAGTAGAGCACGAAATTGATACTCTCTTTCTGGACCAAGTTTCCAGTCCACCCTCTTCCCTAAAATACCCCCAAACAGGAATTAGCCTGACCATGGCAACATGGGACTCAAATGAAAGTTACTGCGATATAAGGCGTAAATGTAAGGTATTAAGGAGTAGAGCACGAAATGTATACCCACATTCGGGACCATGTCTATGGGTGTCCACCCCCAAAACATTACCAAAAACTAACACAACCCCAAACGGGTCATATTTCCGACCATGGTAATATAGGGCTTAAATGAAAGGTATTTCGGAGTAGAGCACGGAAATTTGGATCGTCGTCATTCCCCCAAAAGATCCCCAATAAGCACATATTTACCGAGCATGGGAATATGGGATTAAAATAATAGGTTGTTGGGACTGTAGCACGAATATAATATATCCTTTCGGGACCAAGTTTCTAAGGCCACTCCATCTTCTTAAACAACCCCAAACAAGAAAATATTCACCTACCATGGAAATATGGGGCCCAATCTCAGAGAGGAAAAATTCCTCAAACGGTTAAAAGGAAAATTGCCCATCTAACATCTAAAATTAAAGAACAAAAAATCCTCCGCCCGAGGTCAAATGCTGTTCAAGACAAATAAATATTTGAACTTTGCCGCATGATATTTCACAAAAAGATCTTAAAAAGCTGAAAAATGTATTCAAAGGAACATTTTTTTCCTTATATTGTTAAAGAAGGCGCAGGCGAGTCGGCCCGGTTATATAAAATTAAAGTGATGCGCTTTGTTTGTTTGTTCCGAATAGACTCAAACACGGCTTAACCGATTTTCTTGAAATTTTCAGATGGCAGAGATTAGCCCCCCCGTGAAAATAGGATACTTCATTTTGTGATATCCGCGAGGGGGGCGGACCCTCCCCCTAATCACAATTTTCAAAAATCCCAGATCTCGGAGATAGGTGCATCGATTTAATCAAGGGGACGACCTACCCAAAAACCCACCCAAACGGACTCGTTTACGGATGGGGACAATATGGGTATCAAATGAAAGATATTTAAATGTAGAGTACGAACTTCATATAGCAATTTGAAACCAATAGTCGGGGACTCGCTCCACCCTCAAAAAACGTTTAAGCTGACATGTTTCCCGATTGGGGCAATATGGGTATTAAATGAAAGGTAATTGGCAGTAGAATGCGAAGCATATATAAATATTAGGGGTCAAATGACAGGGGGCCGCCCCTGGCAAATGGACATGTACACCGAACGGGAGAAGATGGGACTCAAACAAAAGGTATTCGAGAGTAGAATACGAAAATTATATAAACAATCTTGGTTAATTGGACATGTATACCAAACGTGACAATATGGGATTCTATTGAAAGTTATTTGAGAATTAAATACGAATATAAATAATTTTCATATTTGGACCAACCAAAGGGGACCGCAAACACTTATGGGTGTAGCAAAGCACAGCGGGCTAGATAGTATAAAATAAAAATTAAATATTGTGAGTGTGAGAATATTCAACATTTTTTAAAAGTTTTTTAAAAATTTTTTCCAAAATTTTGTTTAAATTATATTAAAAAAAATAAAAATTTAATATTTCCCAAAAAATGTTTTCAACATGTTAATCAGCAGGAATCTAGTAAAAATTGTTAATTTCTTTTAAAAAATTTGATGAAATTAATATCTACAGGAATTTTATCAATTTTTTTTTTGTTAAGATCTCCATCAATGCTAGTTTCGAAATTTTGGTTTAAATGGATTCTCTATGAATTCAAGATGACGTTGGATTTCTCAGAAAACCCATAGAAGTGGTCGCTAATAGGGATAAAGACCAGGTCTGCCTTGTTTTTCTGCTGTAAAAACAAATGTTAGATTTTTAACTACATTTGCTGTTAACAAGGCTTCAAGAGGCCATAGAAGGCAAAAGGCAAATCGGAAGATTAAAATCATCAGATAACATATGGCATAACAAACATCTAAGCGAAGAGTTTCAAGGAGCTATGTCTTGCTAACAAGAGATTAGAAAATGGTTTTCAAAAATGACCAAGAAACTCCAAAAGTATTTTTGAGATTAAAATCTCCTTGGTATGAAAAGTGATATTGGGCAAAAGATCTATGTTTTGAAGATGTCTTTGGAGAGGGATGCTCAAAAGGGAAGGTATTGAAGCCCAACTAAGAGAAGTATTGATTTTTTTCTTTTATGTTACGAAAGGGGAGTAGGTTTTTTCTAAGATTGTTTGGTTATTGATTAAAGAAAATGTATGCTTATTATGATTCAAAACAACCCCATAATGGTTTTTGGGCTAATCAAAGCCATTTGAATTTTTGAAAAACATTTTCTAGGTAATTTCGATGGCCTTTCATTCTTTTAGTTTAAGTGGTGAAACCACCATATAATTTCATAATTTTCATAATAACAGCAGACCCACTCGTAAGAACAAAAGCAGAAATCATTGGAAATTATGAAATGAAACAGGGAGATATAAAATATATAAAACTGGTATCCTCCAAAAAGTCACCTGTCGCTTAGGCCAAACGTTTTTGTTTTTCAGGAAAACAATAAAAACCCAGCCAGACTCCATTTGGTGGATTGGTTTCTTTGACTGGCTTCCCAACTGGAACCCTTAACAATATTTTTGAAACTGATCATTGATCATTTTTTGGGTTTCTGCTGTTTTTGTTGTTTCTTTTACTCAAGCCATAAGCTACCTGCTGTTGCGCATGCGCATCTACATAATTGTACGCATGGCCACATTTATTGCCTTCACAGCCAGACTCCTATGTCTGACCATTCGTTTGTTGTGAAATCCATGACTTAAGAATCCTTAGACCACTTCAGTAAAACTTTGCTAAGAAGATTTTTAGTTTGTTCTTATCGATGGTCTTTGTTGGTGTTTTTTTGTGTGAATGCTGATTTGACGAAGGATCGCATGCCAGATGACTTTTGGCCATTGGCTTAAATTTAGTGCTTCTTTTAAATACATCTGCTGCTTGAGTAGGGCTCCGTGCTCATTCTGTTGGTTTTAATTTTAGATGGCAGAAATGTTTTTTTGCCTGGTTTTCTTATTGCTACTCTTGTTTTGGGAATACGAGTATTGATGACGACAGGTTAGGTAAACTGCAATCTGTTTTTTCCAATTTCATGTGATCATTGTTTTTTGTTTGAAGGATTATGTTAAGATGTTTTCTGTGTTCAATCCTCCTTTAGATGAGGTGTCGGCTTGTTCACTTCTTTTCATATAAGCCTGATCGTTGACGTTTCTATGTTGGACGATTGATGTAAATCGTCTAAAATGGAGCAGCTGAATATGTCAGTTTGTGTTAAACGGCCATGTTTTGGGCTAAACAGACATGCCCACTGAAAATTTATTCAGAAACCGGTGATAATCATTCGCTAATGATGGCTAAATGCTCATGATTGACGGCAGAGGTCATATGAAATGAAATCCAATTAAAATTTAAAACAAAATAAAATAGCTGACAGTAATATCAAACATTGAAATAAAAATAAGAAGTAAACAGGCATTAAGTTCGGTTGGGCCTAACCTTGGGATACCCACCACCTTGGGTATATATAAACAACATTTCTTTAAAATGCGGTGAAAAATTCACGATTTTGAACCTATAGCAGCTAATCTATCGAAATATGGTACGACCTGGACCAAACTCTCTACAACGCACTGGAAAAATTTTCAGCAAAATCTGGTAATAAAGAAGTTTTATAAAAGAGTAAATCGAAAGATATATAGCAGCTATGCCTCACGAAAATTTTTTATGGAAAAACATGTCTCACGATTTTTTTTTGTAGAACAACATATCTCACGAAATTTTTTCTATAGAAAAACATGACAAATTTCCTATACAAACGTAATTCTCACGACAATATTTTTGAAAGAAAATATGTTTTATGACAAAATTTTTCTAAAGAAAACTACGTTTTACGACAAAACTTTTCTAAAGAAAAATACGTTTCACGACAAAACTTTTCTGAAGAAAAATATGTTTTACAAATTTTTTCTATAAAAAAAGTGTGTTTTGAGAAATTTTCTATGGCAAAAACATGTCTCATGATTATTTTTCTGTAGGAAAATACATCTCACAAAATTTTTTTTAAACAAATGTCTCACTAAAAAATTTGTCTAAAATAAAATTGTGTCACGACAATATTTTTCAAAAGAAAAATATGTCTCACGACAAAATGTTATCAAAGAAGAATATGTCCCACGAAAAAATTTTTTCTAAAAATTATGTCTCGACAATTTTTCTGTAGAAAAATATGTCTCACGACAAAATTTTTCTATAGAAAAACATATCTCTTCTATAAAAAATCATGTCTCACGACAATTAATTTATAGAAAAACATGCCTCACGACAATTTTTCTATAGAAAAACATGTCTCACGACAATTTTTCTATAGAAAAACATGTCTCACGACAATTTTTCTATAGAAAAACATGTCTCACGACAATTTTTCTATAGAAAAACATGTCTCACGACAATTTTTCTATAGAAAAACATGTCTCACGACAATTTTTCTATAGAAAAACATGTCTCACGACAATTTTTCTATAGAAAAACATGTCTCACGACAATTTTTCTATAGAAAAACATGTCTCACGACAATTTTTCTATAGAAAAACATGTCTCACGACAATTTTTCTATAGAAAAACTTGTCTCACGACAATTTTTCTATAGAAAAACTTGTCTCACGACAATTTTTCTATAGAAAAACTTGTCTCACGACAATTTTTCTATAGAAAAACTTGTCTCACGACAATTTTTCTATAGAAAAACTTGTCTCACGACAATTTTTCTATAGAAAAACTTGTCTCACGACAATTTTTCTATAGAAAAACTTGTCTCACGACAATTTTTCTATAGAAAAACTTGTCTCACGACAATTTTTCTATAGAAAAACTTGTCTCACGACAATTTTTCTATAGAAAAACTTGTCTCACGACAATTTTTCTATAGAAAAACTTGTCTCACGACAATTTTTCTATACAAAAACTTGTCTCACGACAATTTTTCTATAGAAAAACTTGTCTCACGACAATTTTTCTATAGAAAAACTTGTCTCACGACAATTTTTCTATACAAAAACTTGTCTCACGACAATTTTTCTATAAAAAAACTTGTCTCACGACAATTTTTCTATAGAAAAACTTGTCTCACGACAATTTTCTATAGAAAAACTTGTCTCACGACAATTTTTCTATAGAAAAACTTGTCTCACGACTATTTTTCTATAGAAAAACTTGTCTCACGACAATTTTTCTATAGAAAAACTTGTCTCACGACAATTTTTCTATAGAAAAACTTGTCTCACGACAATTTTTCTATAGAAAAACTTGTCTCACGACAATTTTTCTATAGAAAAACTTGTCTCACGACAATTTTTCTATAGAAAAACTTGTCTCACGACAATTTTTCTATAGAAAAACTTGTCTCACGACAATTTTTCTATAGAAAAACTTGTCTCACGACAATTTTTCTATAGAAAAACTTGTCTCACGACATATAGAAAAACTTGTCTCACGACAATTTTTCTATAGAAAAACTTGTCTCACGACAATTTTTGTATCAGAAGTCAAGACCCGAGATCGGTTTATATGGCAGCTATACCAAAACATGGACCGATATAGCCCATTTACAATCTAAACAAACCTACACAAATAAGAAACATTTGTGCAAAATTTCAAGCGGCTGGCTTTAAGTTAGAGTGCTTTCGACAGACAGACGGACGGACGGACGGACATGGCTAAATCGACATAAAATGTCCCAACGAACAAGAATATATATACTTTATGGGGTCTAAGTCGTATATTTCGAGGAGTTACAAACAGAATGACGAAATTAGTATACCAAATCCTTCGTTTGAATAAAAACAAACAAATAACAATTTAGGAAACTGTGGAAGCCACTTTTAAAAGAATTGTTAAATGAGAAATACATAGAAAATTGCACCGAAATTTCTAAAATTATTTTAAAGAAAAAATAAAACAGAAAAAATGCCGGCTGCGGGAATCATACCTGGGTTTGCGGTAGAAAAGGAGTCGGATTGTACATGAGCATTTTTACCTATGCCGTATTACATGAACCTACGTCTGCCTGCAAACTGCAAGTAAGGGCTATGTTGTCTACCACAATTTTGTTGTTATGTTAAAGTAAACCTTTTGCCATTCATGACATTAATTTTGTGGTGGCGGAGTTGGTAGAGTATGCATTTGAAGGGACCTGAGTTCAAACCACTGGCAGCAAAAAGTGGACTTCAAAAAAATTTTGAAGCGGTATGAAAATAATAGTTAACACGCGAAAAGGGGCAAAATGTCTCAAATAATATTACTTGAAAATGAAAATAAACAAGTAAGAGCGTGCTAAGTTCGGCCGGGCCGAATCTTATATACCCTCCACCATGGATCGCATTTGTCGAGTTCTTTTCCCGGCATCTCTTCTTAGGCAAAAAAAAGGATATAAGAAAAGATTTGCTCTGCTATTAGAGCGATATTAAGATATGGTCCGGTTTGGACCACAATTAAATTATATTTATGTTGGAGACCTGTGTAAAATGTCAGCCAATTCGAATAAGAATTGCGCTCTTTGTGGGCTCAAGAAGTAAAATAGCGAGATAGATTTATATGAGAGCTGTATCGGGCTATAGACCGATTCAGACCATAATAAACACGTATGTTAATGGTCATGAGAGAATACGTCGTACAAAATTTCAGGCAAATCGGATAATAATTGCGACCTCTAGAGGCTCAAGAAGTCAAGATCCCAGATAGGTTTATATGACAGCTATATCAGGTTATGAACCGACTTGTACCTTATTTGACATAGTTGTTGGATATCATAACAAAATACTACGTGCCAAAATTCATTCAAATTGGATAAGAATTGCGCACTCTAGAGGCTCAAGAAGTCAAGACCCAAGATCGGTTTATATGACAGCTATATAAGGTTATGAACCGATTTGAACCATATTTGGCACAGTTGTTGGATATCGTAACAAAACACGTCGTGCAAAATTTCATCCCAATCGGATAAGAATTGCGCACTCTAGAGGCTCAAGAAGTCAAGACCTAAGATCGGTTTATATGGCAGCTATATCAAAACATGGACCGATATGGCCCATTTACAATACCAACCGACCTACACTAATAAAAAGTATTTGTGCAAAATTTCAAGCGGCTAGCTTTAATCCTTCCGAAGTTAGCGTGCTTTCGACAGACAGACGGACGGACGGACATGGGTAGATCGACATAAAATTTCACGACGATCAAGAATATATATACTTTATGGGGTCTCAGACGAATATTTCGAGTAGTTACAATCAGAATGACGAAATTGGTATACCCCCATCTTATGGTGGAGGGTATAAAAATGTCGGCTGCGGGAATCGTACCTGCGTTTGCGGTAGAAAAGGAGTCGGATTGTACATGAGCATTTTTACCCATGCCGTATTACATGAACCTACGTCTGCCTGCAAACTGCAATTAAGGGCTATGTTGTCTACCACAATTTTGTTGTTATGTTAAAGTAAACCTTTTGCCATTCATGACATTAATTGTGTGGTGGCTGAGTTGGTAGAGTATGCATTTGAAGGGACCTGAGTTCAAATCACTGGCAGCAAAAAGTGGACTTCAAAAAAATTTTGAAGCTGTATGAAAATAATAGTTAAAACGCGAAAAGTGGCAGAATGTCTCATATAATATTACTTGAAAATAAAAAATGCTTCATTCTGTTTTTTGGCTTTTTTAGGTCATACAAATATCCCATTTTTCGCAGAGCTGCAAAAACAACTTTAAGATCAGGCCTTATTTAATTGGTTCTATTGCAGGCCAGTCCAAAACACTGTTTTTGTGGGACTCGCAAATGGACATATTTTGCAGGCCCTTCAGCAGGCGTATATCGCGCATTGGGAGGTGCATGACATCGTGCCAATGACACACAATGTTATTTTGAAATTGTGTTTACATTTATGTTAAAGTACTGGTTACTGGCTCTGCAAGCACATGCGTATGCATGTATTTCGCCTCTTCCGCTAGTGGGAAAACATGTCTCGCTACAATTTTCTATGTGTATTACACAAGGCCCAGGGAATACAATAAGATTGCCAGAGCGGCAAAACGTGCCTCCTGGAAGATTTTCTGCAAACAGGTCGATAGCGTTAATGACTCCGCCAAGATAAACAAGTAAAAGCGTGCTAAGTTCGGCCGGGCCGAATCTTATATACCCTCCACCATGGATCGCATTTGTCGAGTTCTTTTCCCGGCATCTCTTCTTAGGCAAAAAAGGATATAAGAAAAGATTTGCTCTGCTATTAGAGCGATATCAAGATATGGTCCGGTTTGGACCACAATTAAATTATATGTTGGAGACCTGTGTAAAATGTCAGCCAATTCGAATAAGAACTGCGCCCATAGAGAGAACGATTTATATGGGAGCTGTATCGGGCTATACAGGGTGGCTGATGAAAGCCGCTACCAAAAAAAAATGTAATAACTTTTTTTCTATTTAATAATAATAATTTAATAATTAATTTAATTAATTAATTAATTAATTTAATTAATAATAATTTAATAATTAATTTAATAATTTAATTTAACATGAATAAAAGAAAAATGTATTCCATACACCGAAAAAAAAATGTAGCAATATTCATCATTGTAGCAATATTCATCAGCCACCCTGTAGACCGATTCAGACCATAATAAACACGTTTGTTGATGGTCATGAGAGGATCCGTCGTACAAATTTCAAGCAAATCGGATAATAATTGCGACCTTTAGGGTCAAGAAGTCAAGATCCCAGATCGGTTTATATGGCAGCTATATCAGGTTATGGACCGATTTAAACCATACTTGGCACAGTTGTTGGATGTCATCACGAAATACTTCGTGCAAAAATTTATTCACATCCGATAAGAATTGTACCCTCTAGAGGCTCAAGAAGTCAAGACCCCAGATCGGTTTATATGGCAGCTATATCAGGTTATAAACCGATTTGAACCATACGTGGCAGTTGTTGGGTATCATAACAAAATACTTCGTGCAAAATTCCATTCCAATCGGATAAGAATTGCGCCCTCTAGAGGCTCAAGAATTCAAGATCCCAGATCGGTTTATATGGCAGCTATATCAGGTTATGAACCGATTTGAACCATACTTGGCACAGTTGTTGTATATCATAACAAAACACGTCGTGCAAAATTTCATTCCAATCGGATAAGAATTGCGCACTCTAGAGGCTCAAGAAGTCAAGACCCAAGATCGGTTTATATGGCAGCTATATCAAAACATGGACCGATATAGCCCATTTGCAATACCAACCGACCTACACTAATAAGAAGTACTTGTGCAAAATTTCAAGCGGCTAGCTTTACGCCTTCGGAAGTTAGCGTGCTTTCGACAGACAGACGGACGGACGGACAGACGGACGGACATGGCTAGGTCGACATAAAATGTCGCGGACGGACGGACATGGCTAGATCGACATAAAATATCGCGACGATCAAGAATATATATACTTTATGGGGTCTCAGACGAATATTTCGAGTAGTTACAAACAGAATGACGAAATTAGTATACCCCCCATCTTATGGTGGAGGGTATAAAAAGTTTCTCTCAAAAACCCATGTCCGGAGACACCGAAATCTTGGAATAATGACGTTGATCGAGGGTTTATAATTACGGAATTTATATTGAAGGAATCCTTGAGGAACTTGAAACCATTTAAGTCACCCGGACCTGATAGAATATTTCCGGCGTTACTTCAGAAAGAGGCTGACTATCTGGCGCCTCATCTGGCCAATATTTTCACAGCGTGCCTTGGACTTGCATATACTCCGAAAGCCTTTCAGGAGGCAAGGGTGGTGTTTATACCCAAGCCCGACAAGGCAAGTTATGCGACACCAAAGTTCTATAGACCCATAAGCCTTACGTCCTTTCTACTATAATCCATGGACCGTATTGTGGACACCATGATAAAGAGTATGACATCCAGCGAACTGCTCAAATACAAATAGCATTTCTATGTCAAGGGAAGGTCGGTGGAGACTGCCCTCCTAGAGGTAGTGCATAAAATGGAAGAATCCTTCGATGCCAAGACGTACATATTGACGGTTTGCATTGACATCGAGGGGGCGTTTAACAATGTGCGGACCGACACATTGATCCAATCCTTAGACCAGTACCGGGTTGACCGGGTCCTTAAAGCCTGGATAAACCATATGCTGTGGAACAGGTGGATAAATTGTGTGTCCCATGGCATAAATATAAGGATGAACGTGGAGGGATTTTAACCCGTCCATGCAGGCGATGTTATAATACTTTAATAATTAGGGGTAAGAATCCAAACCAGCTATGCAGAAGGGCCGAAGAGGTCTTACATATGGCATATGACTGGGCAAGACCCAGGGGTCTCAATGTTAACCCAGAGAAGACTGAAATGTGCCAGGAAGACGAAGGTGGGCCAATTTAACGCACCACGTTTCCTCAAAAAATAAAACGATTTCGATATCTGACAAGGTCAAATACTTAGGTGTGATCTTGGACAAGAAACTGAATTGGAAGTGTCAAGTGAAATGGGGCCTGAATCCGAGGATAGTCCACTGGCTCTACAGGGGCGTGATTAGACCAATACTTACTTGCGCCTCAGTAGTTTGGTGGACTCCTATGGAGAAAAAGTGCAACATAAGGACCATAAAACAGGTTTATGTGGTCTTGGCATAGACGGAGCGATGAGGACCACGCCCACTAGGGCACTGGAGACTATTCTAGATATCCGAACCATTGACATACAGATTAAGTGAGAGGCAACCACTGCGGCTATGAGACATAAGGCGATGGGAGAATGGATTGAGGATGGGAGCAGCTCATAACATCGTGGTATAATCGAGGAGACTATGGGGTACCTGGAAGGAAGGGAAGAATTTTCCGATCGGATACCTGAGACGACACTTGAGGTCGAGTGCCAGGCACTGCTGCGAGCTGCACAGTCTTGGATTGACAGAACCCTAGTATTGCCATCTAGTAGATCATACTACACGGATGGATCAAAGCTAGAGGACAGAGTGGGCCTGGTGGTATACATTGAGAACCCAGGGACTGAGATCTGTTTAAGACTGCCTGACCATAATATGGTCCTGCATACGGTCCCAGGACGGTAAGGTCACGAACAGTCTTGCAGTGTAAGAAGGAGACTAACGCCTTCTCTGAGGATGGCAAAATCCGCATCGTTTGTGTGCCTCGCCATAACGGAGTAAGGGTGAATGAAAGGACAGATGAATTGGCAGAGAAGAGAACTGCTGTCAATAAACTTGGTTAACCCGAAGCCTTTCGGGTCGACCCAGTCCGAGTTAAGGGAGTGGGCGACGAAAGCGCATGCAACATTGTGGAACAGCGAAACGGTCGGTAGGACGGCTAAAATCCTATGGGGGGATCCAGATCGTGAGAAGACGAGGCTATTACTGAAATGAAGTAAGAAGGAGGTCAGTATAGCTATTGGTATCATAACAGGACACATAGGGCTACGAGCTCACTTATGTAAAATGGGTGCGGCAAGTGATGGCATGTGTAGGGCATGCGGGGAAGATGATGAGAAGTTGGAGCATTTCCTTTAACATTGCCTGAGTTTCGCGTCTAACAGATACCGGAACTTAGGTGGGGACACAATACCAGATATGAACCAACTTAGGGGAGTGGTATTGAAAACAATTAACGATTTTGTAAGTAGCACGGAATTCCTAACCAAAAAATTTTCTTTTAAAGGTTACTTTATAGTTTTTAGAGCACACAGCTAGCGGATTATGGAATTCCTAACCAAAAAAATTTTTTTAGAGGTTACTTTATAGTTTTTAGAGCACACAGCTAGCGGATTATTGGCTTAGGTGTATGTCCATGGTGACATGGGCGAATTAATATCTGCACTCTCTTTTCAACCTAACCTAACAGTTTTCTATAGAAAAATGTGTGTCACTACAATTTTTATATAAGATTATGCATATAACAATGCATTTTTATTGAAAAAATGTGTCTTGCGACAGTTTTTTCTATATAAAAATATTTCTCACGACAACTTTGCTATAGAAAAGTATGTCCCATGTTATTTTTTTTTATACCCTCCACCATAAGATGGGGGGTATACTAATTTCGTCATTCTGTTTGTAACTACTCGAAATATTCGTCTGAGACCCCATAAAGTATATATATTCTTGATCGTCGCGACATTTTATGTCGATCTAGCCATGTCCGTCCGTCTGTCCGTCCGTCTGTCCGTCCGTCTGTCCGTCCGTCCGTCCGTCTGTCGAAAGCACGCTAACTTCCGAAGGAGTGAAGCTAGCCGCTTGAAATTTTGCACAAATACTTCTTATTAGTGTAGGTCGGTTGGTATTGTAAATGGGCCATATCGGTCCATGTTTTGATATAGCTGCCATATAAACCGATCTTGGGTCTTGATTTCTTGAGCCTCTAGCGTGCGCAATTCTTATCCAAACAGAATGAAATTTTGCACGACGTGTTTTGTAATGATATCCAACAACTGTGCCAAGTATGGTTGAAATCGGTCCATAACCTGATATAGCTGCCATATAAACCGATCTTGGGTCTTGACTTCTTGTGCCTCTAGAGGGCGCAATTCTTATCCGATTGGAATGGAATTTCGCACGACGTGTTTTGTTATGATACCCAACAACTGTGCCAAGTATTGTTCAAATCGGTCCATAAACTGATATAGCTGCCATATAAACCGATCTTGGGTCTTGACTTCTTGAGCCTCTAGAGTGCACAATTCTTATCCGATTGAAATGAAATTTTGCACGACGTGTTTCGTTATTATATCCAACAACTGTGCCAAGTATGGTTGAAATCGGTCCATAACCTGATATAGCTGCCATATAAACCGATCTGGGGATTTGACTTCTTGAGCTTCTAGAGGGCACAATTCTTATCCGATATGGCTGAAATTTTGCATGACGAATTTTATTCTTACTTTCAACAACTGTGTCAAATAAGGTTCAAATCGGTTCATAACCCGATATAGCTGCCATATAAACCGATCTGGGATCTTGACTTCTTGACCCCTAGAGGTCGCAATTATTATCCGATATGCCTGAAATTTTGTACGACGGATCCTCTCATGACCATCAACAAACGTGTTTATCATGGTCTGAATCGGTCTATAGCCCGATACAGATCCCATATAAATCGTTCTCTCTATTTTACTTCGTGAGCCCCAATGAGCGCAATTCTTATACGAATTGGCGGAAATTTTACACAGGTCTCCAACATATAATTTAATTGTGGTCCGAACCGGACCATATCTTGATATCGTTTTAATAGCAGAGCAACTCTTTTCTTATATCCTCTTTTTTGCCTAAGAAGAGATGCCGGGAAAAGAACTCGACAAATGCGATCCATGGTGGAGGGTATATAAGATTCGGCCCGGCCGAACTTAGCACGCTTTTACTTGTTAATCTTCATTTTCATATCTCTTTCAATGACATTATCATTCATATTCATATCCCTCCTTCTGCCTGCCTCTTAATTTATTACATTATGATTTCTTCTCATTTCAACACTTCGAATGTTTCTTTTATTTTTCAGGACAACCAACATTTCGTTTCCCTTTTTCTCTTGAGTTCCCCTATTCCCTTATACCCTAACGGTTTCTTCTTTTAATCTTTTAAACAAACACATTACGGAAAAATGTTTTGTCCATCTTCATTGACGAAAATTGAGCAATTTCCAAAAAGTCTTTGAAAAGATTTGTTTACTTTGCTACTTCTATTTTCTTAAGGCTTCCTATGATGGGCGTAAAAGCTTCGTTATTTTGAATTTCGAAGGGATGAAATTCAATTCACCCCTCTGTATGAAGAGAGAAAAGGGACTTTCTTGTCACATGAAGTGTTCAACACAGCTCTGTTACTAAAAGCATTTGAAGGAAAACGTTTTGCAAATCTTAAAATAAACATTTAAAATTGAATTAAAAGTGTAAGGCAAACAATTTTTTTTTCATTTGTTTAATGCCATGGAAACACAAAAATGGGCCATTTGTTGGAAGTTCTCTTGTTTAGGATGATTTTGTCATTCTATGATAAGTTTAGAGTAGAGCGCAGAAATGTTTATTCCGCAGCAAGATGAGAGAAATGGCAAGACGGGAGTGTAGCAAGTGAGGATATCCACAAAATTAAACATCAAGCCTAAGACTTTAGTACAGGCACATCCTCGTTCTGAGACATTCGAGGAAATCTGGTCTCTATATGCAGTTAGAGTATATAGTATTTGAAAAGAACACTCTTCCCAGTATAGCCTAGCTGATATTTGGTCAGCATAGCAGTTACCCAGCCGAAAGACAACATGGCGGCAGGAGCCGATTGGTTACCTTTAGTAAAATAAAAATCGAATGCCACATGCTTTAAGACATATCCATCAGATCGACAATCTTGCTAGAAAAACGCTTACAGGATGATTTGATCCTCTTCAATTTGTATCCGATATAGAAATAAAATTGACATTATAGTGGTGGAAGGAAGGAATATGTCTGCTACACATCGTCGAACGTACTTTATAAAAGTTTAAAATATAAAGCTTAGGAGATTTATGGACCTTATCAGTGCTAGTTTATATCTAACAAGGGGATAGGAATCCAAATCAGCTCTGCAGAAAGGCTGAGTGGCGCATGGAAATGTCATATAAACGTCATATAAATGGCAAAGTACCTTACAAATGTAGCCAGCATTTGTACGGGGAAATAATTTTGAATGAATGGTGTGCGGATTTTTTTGTGGGTATTAAGTTGGCCATTTATCACAAACAAGACGGAGTTACGGTGAAGTCACGAAGAATCTGGTAATGCAAATGCAAACTTGTCCATGAACATTAAAGAATAGGATAATCTTCTCACATATCAATGAGTGCTGTCCGATTCAAGCTTAAGCTCAATGATGAGGGGCCTCCTTTTTATAGCCTAGTCCGAACGGCGTGCCGAAATGCGACACCTCTTTTGGGAGAAGTTTTTACAAGGCAAAGTACCTCACAAATGTCGTCAGGATCACCACCGCCGAAATTTTCTTTTGATGTTCTCGCCAGGATTTTAACCCAGGGATTCGCGTCATAGGCAGTTTTTAATCTACATTGTTTGAGTGTCGGGCTATAGTGGAGTAAGGGAAAGCAGCAGATCAGGCGACTTGGCTGAAAGGGTCAGAGAATTGCCATCTATGACCTTGAGGGAAGCCTTTGAGGCTTTTCGAAATAAGATCGTTGAAACGATTGCTGGAAGTTATAATAAAAGCTTGTGTGCCACATTTCACCCAAATCCGATAAAAATTGAGGCCTCTAGGAGCTCCAGAAAGTAAATCTTATAAGTAAGCTATATCACAATATAGACCGATTCGGATCACACTTGACACGGAGGATGGAAGTCATAACTGAAGTCTTTGTGACAAATTTCAACCAAATCAGGCGAAAATTTAAGCCTCTAGCAGCTCAAGAAATTAAATCCGGGGATCAGTTTAAATGTTGGATATACCAAGTATATAGACCGATCCAGATCATACTTAGCACGGATGTTGGAAGCCAGAACAGAAGACATTGTGCCAAATTTCAGAATGAAAACTGAGACCTCTAAGGGCTCAAGAAGTCAAATCCAAGAATCGGTTAACATGGGGCTATATCAGTACATATACCGATCTGGATCATACTTAGCACGAATGTGCTAAGAAGTCAAATCCAAGAATCGGTTAACATGGGGCTATATCAGTACATATACCGACCTGGATCATAATTAGCACGGATGTTGAAAGTCAGAACACAAGTCCTACTTTCAACCAAATTGGATTAAAATTGAAGACTTTAGTGGCTCAAGAAGTCAAATCCGGGAATCGTATTGTATGGGGACTATATGAGTTTATAGACCGATTCCGATCGGCACAGACCTTGAAAGTCGGAGCATAAGCCCTTGTACCAAATTTCTGTGAAATTGGATGAAAATGGTGGCTTCTAGGGGCTCAAGATGTTAAAACTGGGGATCGGTTATTATTGATGTGCATGTGAGTGTTTTTCACCCATGCTCACGAGACAAAAAATAATTCACACACGCTTACGCAAGACTTTTTTATGACGACTCACGTACATGCACAAACTTTTCTCACGAAAGAAAATCATGAGTCGCGAAAAACTTGCGAATCACGGTTGAAAAAAATATTTTTGTGCAAAGCGAATTTCACATTTCGTGGTATTGTGTAACTCATTCACTTATTATTATGTTTTGAATAATAAGTTTTATAAGTTCTTTCAATATGATCTCGAACTGGAAGATGTTGGAAAAATCACGAAAAAAGAGCGCAAACCGACAAAAGAAAAAGTAGCTTATATTGAGGAAAATTGCAAAATAATTATAGTGGCAATCCTTTGTGGCTGCCATTGTCGGCATAATTTTTGGTGCGGTTAATTATTCGTCCTTAAAGGGACGAATAATTAACCCCTCAATAAAGTTAAGACGTTTTTTGCATATTCGTTCTTATAAGAGTCCTATTTACTAAGTAAAGTGTCTTCAAAATGGTAAAAATGATGCTCTATAAACAAAATCATGGGACATATATGTCCCATTCGTCCTCAAAGGTAAATATTTGGGTAGAAAAGAGTTTTCGATTATTTTTCAGAATTCATAGCATTTCCAATCATGTATTCTGTTTTGACTGCCAGACATGAAAACACCATAATAATAAATCTTGAGCGATTTTTTTTGGTGGGGTATACAGTGAGCGTCAAAATTAAGTATAGAAAAGCATTTGATTAAAAAAGAAGTAAAAAGTCGTTAAGTTCGGCAGGGCCGAACTTTGAATACCCACCACCTCGGGTATATATGTAAACCAACTTTCGTCATAATCCGGTAAAAATTGCATAATTTATGCCCCCATAACAGCTGTATCGAAACATGGACCGATTTAGACCAAACGGCAAAACATGGACATTGAGTGGTCTAATAAGTACAAGTCATTGTTCAATTTTGTAGAACAAAATGTTGGTCTTTTTGGTAGCAATATATGCAAAAATTGACCGACTTGAACCATATACAACACCGATGTCGAAAAGCCTTACATAAGTCATTGCGTCAAATTTCAGCGAAACCAAATTATAAATGCGCCTTTTAGGGGGCCATGACATTAAATCGAGAGATCGGCCTATATGGCAGCTATATCCAAATCTGGACCGATTTGGGCCAAGTTAAAGGGGAAAGTCAAACGGTCCAACACAACTCACTGTCCCAAATTTCGGCGAAATCGCACAATAAATGCCCATTTTATGGGCTCAAAACCTTAAATCTAAAGATCTATCTATATCTATCTATATGACAGATATGTCCAAATCTGAAACGATCTGAGCCAAATTGATGAAGGATGTCGAAGGGCCTAACACAACTCACTGTCTCAAATCGGCCAATAAATGAGCCCTTAATGGGCCTAAAACCTTAAATCCAAAGATCGGTATATATGGCAGCTATATTCAAATCTAGACCGATCTGGGGCAAATTGAAGAACTCTAACACAATTCACTGTCCCAACTTCGACGTCATGGGACAATAAATGCACCCCAGATCTTAAATCGGCGTATCGGTCTATATGGCGGCTATATCCAAATCTGGACCGATCAGAGCCAAATTAAAGAAGGATATCGACTGGCTGTCGACTGTTCCAAAATTCAGCAATGTCGGATAATAAATGTGGCTTTTATGGGCCTAAGACCCCAAATCGACGGATCTGTCTATATGAGGGCTATATCAAGATATAGTCCGATATAGCCCATCTTCGAACTTAACCTGTTTGTGGACAGAAAAGGAATCTGTGCAAAGTTTCAGTTCAATATCTCTATTTTTAAAGATTGTAGTGTGATTTCAACAGAGAGACGGGCGGACATTGCTAGATCGTCTTAGATTTTTACAACGATCAAGAATATATACACTTTATAGGGTCGGAAATGGATATTTCAATGTGCTGCAAATGGAATGACAAAATGAATATAACCCCATCCTTCGGTGGTGGGTATAACAAGTAAAAGCGTTCTAAGTTCGACCGGGCCGAATCTTGGGAACCCACCACCATGGAATTTGCTGAAATATGGGAGCTATATCTGGTTATAGACCTATACTTAGCACAGGTGAGTGTCATAACAGAACAATATAAGCTAAATTTCAGCCAAATCGGACAAAAAATGAGGCTTCCAGGGGCTCAAGAAATCAAAAGGGAGATCCGTTTATATGGGAGCTATATCAGGTTATACACCGATTTAGACCGTACTTGACACAGTTGTTGGAAGTCATAACAGAACACTATATGCATAATATCAGCCAAATCGGATGAAAATTGAGGCTTTCAGGGGCTCAAGAAGTCTAATCGGGAGATCGGTTTATGTAGGAACTATATCAGGTTATTGACCGAGTTAGACCGTACTTGACACAGTTGTTAGAAGTCATAATACAACACTATATGCAAAATTTGAGCCAATTTTAACAGACTTAGAATTTGAACAACATCAAGGTTTGTTCCCAGGTTAGGGACGGCTGAGGGTGAGCCCGCCCCGGAAAACTTTGAAACAAAGGAATAGTAACGTTGAAGACCCACGTAAACGAAAAAATGGACCATGATTAGCTGATCCGCACTTGGAATGTCCACACTCTCTATACAGAAGGTGCTGTATACGCGCTAGCGGAGTATTAGAGAAATACAAGGCAGATATTACCTTATAGGAAGTGCGATGGACTGGGAAGTGCGATGGGGAAGTGCGATGGACTGAGGAAGTGCGATGGACTGGGAATGGCGTCACATCAACACCAAATGTTGACGAACTATATTATAGCTGCCATAACACGAGGCATGAATTTGGCTGTAGATTTTAGGTTAGTCGGAGACTGAAACACCTAGTCTCCAGCTTTACTCCGGTGGATGAGAGGCTAGCCACAATCCGCATAAGAACCAACTTCTTCAACATCAGCCTTAGTTGCGCCCATGCCCCGACGGAAGACATGGACGAGCAGACCAAGGATATTTTCTACGAGCGCCTAAAGAGACCGGTGCCCGGCCAATGATATTAAAATAGTTCTGGAAGATTTTAATGCGGAAATAGGAAAGGAAGTCTTCTTAGGTCCAGTAGTCGGAAAGTTTAGCCTCGTCGAGATAATGCCCGGTAATGGATTGAGGCTGATAGATTTCGCGGCGGCAAAAAACATGGTAGTTAGTAGCACCAGATTTCAACATAGAAATATTCACAAAGCCACATGGCTGTCACCCGATCAAAAACGAGGAACTAAATTGATCACGTTGTGATAGGTGGAAGCCATTCACCTAGCGTGTTAGATGTACGATCGATCCATTACCTTGTTGCAGCAAAAGTTCGCACCCGTTTGAACATGGCGAGGAAAGTACGATCTTACACTGCACGGAAGCTGGACATTGTAAAGCTGCAAACACAACAGATGGCAACGTCAAACTCCACTCGACTGACCCAACTGCTTCATAAAAGCACTCCTTCTTCCGATGATATAATGGTGCAGTGACAAACCATTGCCCACTCCATAGAAAATGTCGCGAAATCCGTACTTGGGTACCAGGCTTCCGGTACCAAGAAACCCATGGTACGACCAAGAGAGTCGAGATGCTACTGAAGCCAAGAATGCGGCATATAGAGCAACCCTGCAATCAGTAGGAACGCGCCAGATGAAGGAGATGTATCGTGAGAAAAGAGAAACGTCTATTTCGCAGAAAGAAAAATGAAATGGAAAGACGTGAGTGTGAGCGAATTGAGATGTACAGGAGTCAGAATGAAGTCTGGAAATTCTACCAATGAATTAAACATCAAACCGATGGCTTCGATGTAGGCACATCCTCCTGCAGAGACAAATAAGGAAAACTGGTAATTGATACAGTCAGCATGCTAGGGATATGGAAAGAAACTTTTATTCAACTGCCAGTGTCCGATGTTGGTGACGAAGAGGACACCGCAGAACCAATCCCTGATGATGGTATAGAATGATTACCTCCTAGTCAGAATGATTTCCAAGTAGCAGTGACCCGACTGTAGAGCAACAAGGCATCTGGAGCCGACGGGTTACCCGCTGAAATATTTAAGACCGGATGCGACATGCTGACAAGGCGAATGCATCAGCTTATCTGCGCAATCTGACTGAAAGAACACATACCCGATGAATGGAAACTCAGCATATTATATCACATACACAATAACGGAGACAAGACGGAATGTGCCAACTTCAGAGGAATAAGTCTCCTCCCCATCGCATACAAGATACTCTCGAGCGTACTGTGTAAAACATTAAAACCTAAAGTCAATGAGATAATTGGGTCCTATCAATGCGGCTTTGGACCTGGTAAATCCACCCTAGACCAGATGTTCACACTGCGCCAAATCCTGAAAAAGAACCGAAAAGATCAAATCAATACCTACCATCTTTTTCTTGAATTCAAAGCCGCCTTCTATATCCCTTTTCGTTCAAAGATATTTCAAGTCATGTCTGAGTTTGGTATCCCTGCAAAATTAATTGGAATCTGCGGGATGACACTTGTTGATACGCGTTTTCAGTAATACTAGGAAAGAATCTCTCCGAACCATTCAATACCAAACGAGGTTTCAGACAAGGAGACAGCTAATCGTGTTATCTCTTTAATATCCTTCTGGAGAAGATTATACAATATGCAGATGTGAATAGATATGGCACACTAATCACAAGAGAGCACATGCTACTCGCCTATGCCGACGGCATCGACATCATAGGTCGGTCACCGGAGGTAGTAACTGCAGCCTTTGAAAGAATCGAAAGAAAGTCATTGAAAATGGGTCTGGCAGTAAATGGAGATAAGACGAAATGGTTGGTTTCAACTCCCAAAAAGCCTTGCACAACCGAGCAGATAAAGAACATGGAGAAAGTTGGGAACCACAACTTTGAGACAGTCAGTAACTTTATCTACCTCGGCACCGCCGTAACCGAAACGAATGACAATAGTTTTGAGATTAAGCGAAGAATAAGAATATGTAGGCAGTTTAGAAACAAGGCCACCTCTCGACAGACGAAGATTACACTATACAAGACAGGCATAGGTACTTGTGAAAGCGGACGAGGCAGTGCTTGGAGTGTTTGAGAGAAAGATTCTCCATAAAATTTATGGACCAGTTTGCATTGATTGAGAGTATCGGCGTCGTATGAACCACGAGCTGTATGAAGACGATAGCATAGTAAAAAATATCAAAATAAAACGGTTGCGTTGGCTAGGTCATGTTGTCAGAATAGATGAAGAAGCTCCAGCAAAGACCAAAAGCCCGATGGAAAGATCAAGTGGTGGGAGACACCTCGAGACTTGGTGTCAGAGATCGAGGCGTTGGAAAGCTACTCTACGTTCGGCTAGTGGAAAAAATGTTCTGTCGTGGCCAATTAAAGTAAAGTAACGTAAGTAGAATGTGAAAACTATCGAGAATATTTATTAAAAAGGGTCAAAAATTGACATTTGGAGGGGAGAGGAGTGAGAACTATTCCCCACATCTCATGACGGTGAGTATAAAAATTATTTTCTGCCTACAATTTTGCCTTGGCAAGTTAAAAATATTGAAAATTGCAACTGATCTGACAGATAATGAGCTATTACATAAAATAAAGGAAGATGACTTCTGAGTATTCGTAAACCTTTGCAAAACTCGCTCTTAAACTACGAAATTTTTCGTATGTTAGCTATTGAATTCTAACAGAAAACTGCACCTCATTAAACACTTAAACTCTCAAATTTAGTTAATTTTGTTGCTTTGCCTATTTTTTTTTTTTAGAAATTAAAAATGTTTATTTTAACGTGAAATTAATATATACGAAATAGTCAAAAACAGATTTTTACCCTTCCATTCTCCTTTGAGGACGAATTGCACATATGTATATGTCCCATCACTGCAGCAAGTGTAAAGGGAAAGGTATAATACCAAATGAATTTATCTAAAAAGTTATAGGTATTGACACCAATCATACTACACATTTAGCTTCTTGGTCTATCAAATCTTTGGAATAGAGACATGAAAAAATAATGCAAATTTTTATACCCTCCACCATAGGATGGGGGTATACTAATTTCGTCATTCTGTTTGTAACTCCTCGAAATATTCGACTAAGACACCATAAAGTATATTGGGTTGCCCAAAAAGTAATTACGGATTTTTTATATAGTCGGCGTTGACAAATTTTTTCAACGGCTTGTAACTCTGTAATTGCATTCTTTCTTCTGTCAGTTATCAGCTGTTACTTTTAGCTTTAGAAAAAAAGTGCGCGAACTTTTGTTTACATTTGTTTGTTTGGCGTCAATTTTAATATGGAGCCCACAAAGGAGCATTTTCGTCATATTTTACTTTATTATTTCCGTATAGGAAAAAACGCGGAGCAGGTTGCTAAAAAGTTACGAGATGTATATGGTGATAAAGCAGTGTCAAAATTGGTTTCGCAAATTCCGTTCTGGAGATTTTTCACTTAAAGATGAGCTCGGCCAAATGAAGTTGATGATGACCAAATCAAAGCATTAATCGAATTGGATCGTTATGTAACTGAGCGTGAGATAGGAAAGAAGTTAAATATACCAAAATCAACCGTTCATTACCACATAAAAAGTCTTGGACTGGTGAAAAAGCTTGATATTTGGGTACCACATGTATTGAAAGAAATTCAGAAGCGACCAGAATTGGTCAATCGTAAAGGTGTCATATTGCACCAGGACAACGCTGGACCGCACACATCTTTGGTCACTCGCCAAAAACTGAGTGAGCTTGGCTGGGAACTTTTGATGCATCCACCATATAGCCCTGACCTTGCACCATCAGACTACCATTTATTTCGATCTTTGCAGAACTCCTTAAATGGTAAAACTTTCGGCAATGATGAGGCTATAAAATCGCACTTGGTTCAGTTTTTTGCAGATAAAGGCCAGAAGTTCTATGAGCATGGAATACTAAATATGCCAGGAAGATGGCAAAAGGTTATCGAACAAAATGGCAATTATATATTTGATTAAAGTTCATTCTAAGTTTTATTAAAAATGCATTTACTTTCTTTTAAAAAATCCGCAAGTACTTTTTGGGCATATTCTTGTTCGTCGTGACATTTAAGTCGATTTAGCCATGTCCGTCCGTCAATCTGTCGAAAGCACGCTAACTTTCGAAGGAGTAAAGCCAGCCGCTTGAAATTTTGCAAAAATGCTTCTTATTAGGTCGGTTGAAATTGTAAATGGGCCATATCGGTCCATGTTTTGGTATAGCTGCCATATAAACCGATCTCGGGTCTTGACTTCTTGAGCCACTACAGGGCATAATTTTAATCCTATTTGAGGTGTTTTGTTACGACTTCTAACAACTTCTATGGTTGAAATTGGTCCTTAAACTGATGTAGCTCCCATATAAACCGATCTCAATAATTTACTTCTTGAGCCCCTTAGTGGCAAAATTTTTATTCGATTTGGCTGAAATTTTACACGTAGACTTCTACTGTTGTCTCCAACATTCAATTGAATTACCACAATTCTTTTCTTTTATCTTTTGTTTGTCTAAAAAGAGATACCGGGAAAGATCTCGACAAATGCGATTCATGGTGGAGGGAATTGAGATTCGGCCCGGTCGAACTTACCACGCTTTTATTTGGTTAGTTTGACGTCTTACCAAAACGAAACGGTAAACATATTTTCAATGTTCAATAAAATGGAAATTTTCACAAATCCATTAACAAAGGTCCTCAAAGGGTTAATTGGTTAGTTTTTTTTTATTTTCTTTATTTATTTCCGAAAAAATAATTAAATATTTTGTAGATTAAAAACGTGTTTGGGTATGGCAACAAAAACATTTGATTGCTGTCAAATTTCGCTCGCGAAACAATTACCAAATACCAACCCTAATTCGTGATTTCCTTATGAGTTGTAATATCTCGTGGTTCGTAATTAGCGTTTTGATTTTATTTCAATCACGCCCACGCTCGATCACGTCATCAAATTTGGATCTCGTATCTGATATCTATTAGTGGGACCAAGTGTTTGAGGAACAACCCCACCCCCACAACACACCTAAATCGGACATATGTAACGAACGAGGCAATATGGGGTTCAAAACAAGGTTTTTGGAGGTAGAGCACGAAATTGATAACCACTTTCGGCAGCTATATACAAATCTGAACCGATCTGAGTCAAATTGAAGAAGGATGTTGAATGGCTTAATACAACTCACTGTCCCAAATTTCAGCAAAATCGGAAAATAAATTTGGCGTTTATGGACCTAAGACCTTAAATCGGCGGATCGGTCTATATGGGGCTACATCAAGATAAGTCGGATATAGCCCATCTTCGAACTAAACCTGCCTATGACCAAAAAAAAAAAAAATCTGTGCAAAAGTTTCTGCTCAATATCTCCATTTTTAAGACTGTATCGTGATTTCAAAAGACAAACGGACAGACGGACGGACGGACATGGCTAGATCGTCTTAGATTTTTACGCTGATCAAGAATATATATACTTTATAGGGTCGGAAATGATTATTTTGATGTGTTGCAAACGGAATGACAAAACTACAATAATATACCCCCTTCCTTCGGTGGTGGTTATAAAAATTAAAAAAAAAAGAAACTCCCCTTAAACCAATGGCTATATTGGGTTCAAATAAATGATATTTGAGAGTAGAGTACGATGCTGATAGTTTTTAAGACTAAGTGTTTGGGGGACAACCCCACTCCCCAAAACACCACTAAATCAGACATAGTTTCCGAACATGGCAATATGGGGCTCAAAGGTTTTTGGGAGTAGATCACATAATTGATACCCATTTTCGGGATCAAGTTCCTTGAGTTTCGACACTTTCCCTAAAACATCCCCCAAATACGACCTTTTTACTGGCCATTGCAATATGGAGTTCAAATAAAAGGTATTTGAAAGTGCAATACAAATCCGAGTGTTTGGGGGCACGCCCCTACCCCAAAGCAGCCCGCAAAGAGGACATATTTATCGACCATAGCAATATGGGGCTAAAATTGAAGGGCTTTGTAGGTAGAGCACGAATCTGATATCAACATTCGGGAAAAAGTGTCTATGGGGCACCCTAAAAAAACCTAAAAAACCATCCCCCAAATAGGAATTTTATATTGACCATGGCAATACGGGGTTCAAATAAATGGTATTAAGAAGTAGAATACTAATCCGATATTCAAATGTGGGACCAAGTTTGAGGTACACCGCCCCTCCCCCAAAAAACATTTATTATCCAATTTCGGGGTCAAGTGTTTGGGAGACGCTCCTCCTACACCAATTGCAATATGGGATTCAAATAAATGATATTTGAGAGTAGAGCACGAAACTGATATTTTTAAACCCACCACCGAAGGATGGGGGTATATTAATTTTGTCATTCCGTTTGCAACACATCGAAATATCCATTTCCGACCCTATAAAGTATTTATTATCCGATTTTGCTGAAATTTGAGACAGTGAGTTGTGTTAAGCCCTTCGACATCCTTCAACAATTTGGCACAGATCGGTCCAGATTTTGATATAGCTGCCATATAGACCGATCTCTCGATTTAAGGTTTTGGGCCCATAAAAGGCGCATTTATTGTCCGATGTCGCCGAAATTTGGGTCAGTGAGTCGTGCTAAGCCCCCCAACATACTTCTGCAATATGGCACAGATCGGTCCAGATTTGGATATAGCTGCCATAGAGACCGATCTCTCGACTTAAGGTTTTGAGCCCATAAAAGGCGCATTTATTGTCCAATGTCGCCGAAATTTGAGACAGTGAGTTGTGTTAGGCTCTTCGACATTTATCAGCAACTTGATCCAAATCGGTCCAGATTTGGAGTTAGCTGCCATATAGACCGATATCTCGATTTAAAGTCTTGGCCCAATAAAAGGAGCATTTATAATCTGATCTCACTGAAATTTGACACAGTGACTTATGTTAAGATTTTCGACATCCGTGTCGTATATGATTCAGATCGGTTTATTTTTAGATGAAGCTACTAAAAAGATCAACATTTTGTTTTACACAATTTTACTTATTAGCATTTGGTCCAAATCGGAACATATTTTGATATAGCTGCTATGGGGCACTGGATTTTGACGAAAGGTGGTTTACATATTTACCCGAGGTGGTGGGTATCCAAAGTTCAGCCCGGCCGAACTTAACGCCTTTTTACTTGTTATACCCTCCACCATAGGATGGGGGGTATACTAATTTCGTCATTCTGTTTGTAACTAGTCGAAATATTCGTCTGAGACCTCATAAAGTATATATATATTCTTGATTGTCGCGACATTTTATGTCGATCTAGCCATGTTCGTCCGTCTGTCCGTCCGTCTGTCTGTCGAAAGCACGCTAACTTCCGAAGGAGTAAAGCTAGCCGCTTGAAATTTTGCACAAATACTTTTTATTAGTGTAGGTAGGTTGGTATTGCAAATGGGCCATATCGGTCCATGTTTTGCTATAGCTGCCATATAAACCGATCTTGGGTCTTGACTTCTTGAGCCTCTAAAGTGCGCAATTCTTATCCGATTGGAATGAAATTTTGAACGATGTGTTTTGTTATGACATCCAACAACTGTGCCAAGCATGGTTCCGCAATTCTTATCCGATTGGAATGAAGTTTTGCACGATGTGTTTTTTTATGATATCCAACAATTGTGCCGAGTATGGTACAAATTGGTCCATAACCTGATATAGCTGCCATATAAACCGATCTTGGGTCTTGACTTCTTGAGCCTCTAGAGTGCGCAATTCTTATCCGATTGGAATGAAATTTTGCACGGCGTGTTTTGTTATGATATCCAACAATTGTGACAAGTTTAGTTTAAATGGGTCCATAACCTGATATAGCTGCCATATAAACCGATCTTGGGTCTTGACTTCTTGAGCCTCTAGAAGGCGCAATTCTTATCCGATTTTAATGAATTTTTCCACATAGTATTTTGTTATGATACCTTTAACATTTGTGCCAACTATGGTTCAAATCGGTTAATAACCTGATATAGCTGTCATATAAACAGATCTGGGGACTTGACTTCTTGAGCCTCTAGAGGTCGCAATTATTATCCGATTTGCCTGAAATTTTGTGCGACGCATTCTCTCATGATCATCAACATACGTGTTTATTATGGTCAGAATCGGTCTATAGCCCGATACTGCTCCCATATAAATCGATCTCTCTATTTTACTTCTTGAGCCCCCAAAAGGCGCAATTCTTATTCGAATTGGCTGACATTTTACACAGGTCTCCAAAATATAATTTAATTGTGGTCCAAACCGGACCATATCTTGATATCGCTCTAATAGCAGAGCAAATCTTTTCTTATATCCTTTTTTGCCTAAGAAGAGATGCCGGGAAAAGAACTCGACAAATGCGATCCATGATGGAGGGTATATAAGATTCGGCCCGGCCGAACTTAGCACGCTTTTACTTTTTTTATATCGGTCCATTATTTAAAAAATTCATTCAAAGCACTTGTCAAATGTGATTCATGCTGGAGTCTCTCACGCGTCTTTGCTTTTTTTGTTGTACAATATTTTAGTTCTAGTTTTCATGTTTTATTTTTTTTATATCGGCCACCATAGAATAGAGAGTAGATTCACTTAGTCATTCCGTTTGCAACACATCGATATATATTACATAGATACAGTACAATAGGATATTGAATACATCCATGGGGTGGGTCGGTACGACCAAACTAAATGCGTTTTTGCCTGTTTTTCATTAAAATTCAGTCATATTTGTCTTCAATTACTTTTCTTCATTTTGCCTTAAAACCTTCGTATCTCTTGACATCATTTGCCATAAATAAGGCACACACAAGGAAAGTATTTTTAATTTCTTACACCTACTTGGGTGCTCAGTATTTCGCACAGTTATTGCAAAACTCATCATATATTTTAAAAACAAATTGCAATTAAAACTTCTTATTCGTCGTTTCATGTCTTTGGAAAAAAGGTGAACTTTTTAATGAGTTTGTCAGCGCTGAGAGTCATAGCCCATGAAACACAAATGCTGCTGAGTGTAATCGGTGAGCAGGGAATTCTCAAAGGGCAATGTCAACACCCATACTCTTTAAACAGAAAGTAAAGCAAGAGTGGCAGTAAAAATAACACAACAAACTATGCTATCGTTGGAAAGTAACAAAATTTGCACTTGTTTGTCTTATGATTAATGATTACTTATCGCTCTCTGTCTGGCTTGGGGTGTTGTTACTGGCGACGTACTGATTCTAACATAAGGACCTGTTTAAACATCATAAGCCTCAGCCTTTATCATTCTTTATCAATGCCGAGTACACAGACAGTGGGTGTTATTGCTAACTAGCATCTTGTCTATGCTATGGTCCATGGACCACTAACTGACTAGACTGCGATACCGCTCAACTTGTTTTGTTCTGTACGAATTTTGACAATGACAATAAAAGCTGGTAATTATTAGTCTATTTGCAATGTGGTCTGGTTGGTCGCTCTTGTCTTGTCTTGTATTGTCTGGCTGTTTGATACTAGTCTGTTTTAATTTTTCTGGCATCGGCTCTTCTCCTGATGCTTTTGATGATGAGACGTGTCTGAAAATCTGCAACCAAATACGTGTTTGTGCATTTATTTTTGCACTCATTGCTTAATGGATAGCAGTAGCAGGAGGATTTTTGAATGGCAACTTTCAACAAGGCTAATTAATTTTTTTGTTTATTTAAGACAATGGAGTAAGGGATAAAAAATAACAAGTAAGAGCGTGCTAAGTTCGGCCGGACCGAATCTTATATACCGTCCACCATGGATCGCATTTGTTGAGCTCTTGCCACGGTATCTCTTTTTAGGCAAACAGAGGATAAAAGAAAATAATTGCTATGTTATTGGAACAATATCAGGTTATGGTTCATTTCGGACTATAGTTGAACTGAATATAGGAGAACATAGTAGAAGTCGATGTGTAAAATTTCAGCCAAATCTAGTAAGAATTGCGCACTTTAGGGGCTGAAGAACTAAAATAGAGAGATCGGTTTATAGAGGAGCTGTATAAGGCTATAAAACGATTCACGCCATATTCGAGACGTATGTTAAAGGTCATGAGAGAGGACGTTGTACAAAATTTCAGCCAAATGAGATAATGCTTGCGCCCTTTAGAGGCTCAATAAGTCAAGATCCCATATCGGTTTAAATGGCAGCTATATCAGGTTAATGACCGATTTGAACCATCATTAGTACAGTTGTTTCAAATCATAACAAAACACCTCACGCTAAATTTCAGCTAAACCGGATAATAATTGCGCCCTCTAGTGGCTTAAGAAGTCAAGACCCAAGATCGGTTTATATGGCAGCTATATCGGGTTATTGACCGATTTGAACCATTCTTAATATAGTTGTTTGAAGTCATAACAAAATACGTCATGCAATATTTCAGCCAAATCAGATTGGAATTGCTCCCTTTAGAGGCTCAAGAAGTCAAGACCCCAGGTCGGTGTATATGGCAGCTATATCAGGTTATGGACCGATTTGAGCAATTCTTAGCACAGTTGTTGAAAGTCATAACAAAACACGTCGTTCAAAATTTCAGTCAAATCGGATAGGAATTGCACACTCTAGACGCTCAAGAAATCAAGACCCCAGATAGGTTTATATGACAGCTATATAAGGTTATATACCGATGTCAACTATACTCAGCACCGTTGTTGGAAGTTACAATAAAACACTTTATGCAAAATTTCAGCCAAATCGGATAAGAATTGTTCCCTCTAGAGGCTCAAGAAGTAAAGATCCCAGATCGGTTTATATGGCAGCTATATCAAAACGTGGACCGATATGGCCCATTTACAATCCAAACCGACCTATACTAACAAGAAGTATTTGTGCAAAATTTCAGGCGGCTAGCTTTACTCTATATATCGGGTTATTGACCGATTTGAGCAATTCTTAGCACAGTTGTTGAAAGTCATAACAAAACACGTCGTTCAAAATTTCTGCCAAATCGGATAGGAATTGCGCACTCTAGACGCTCAAGAAATCAAGACCCCAGATAGGTTTATATGACAGCTATATAAGGTTATATACCGATGTCAACTATACTCAGCACCGTTGTTGGAAGTTACAACAAAACACTTCATGCAAAATTTCAGCCAAATCGGATAAGAATTGTTCCCTCTAGAGGCTCAAGAAGTAAAGATCCAAGATCGGTTTATATGGCAGCTATTTCAAAACGTGGACCGATATAGCCCATTTACAATCCAAACCGACCTACACTAACAAGAAGTATTTGTGCAAAATTTCAGGCGGCTAGCTTTACTCCTTCGAAAGTTAGCTTGCTGTCGACACACAGACGGACGGACGGACAGATATGGCTAGTTTGACTTAAAATGTCATGACGATCAAGAATATATATATACTTTATGGGGTCTTAGACAAATATTTCGAGGAGTTACAAACAGAATGACGAAATTAGTATACCCCCATCCTATGGTGGAGGGTATAAACATGAATTTGTGTTTGTTTGTGCGTTTGTAAATTTGTTTGTTCCGTATAGACTCAAAAACGGCCGATTTCTTTCAAAAGTTCACAGATTGTGGGGAGTGGTCTGGAAGGAGCAATAGGCTATTAAATATTTTAATATCTCAAGGTGGGCGGACCCTCCCCCTTACCCTAAAAGTACCACCCAAAAATGAAAGTGGGCCAATATGGGACTCAAATAAAAGGTATTCGAGAGTAGAATACAAATTTGATATCAAAATTTGGGCCCAAGTACCTAGGGGGCTGCCCCGACCCCAAAATCCCTTCAAATAGGCATACTGGACAATAACAACAATATGGGACTCGAATGAGAGGTATTCGGGAAAAGATTACGAAAATGGTCAGAAAGGAGGAAAAGGCTTTTTAGTTTGTTGATATTGGAAGGGGCGGACTCTTCCCCGTTACCCCAAAGCACCATATAAAATAAAAAGTGGACCGATAGCGATAATATGGGTATCAAATGGAAGGGATTGAGGAGTAAAATACGAATATGATATTAATAATTGGAATGAAGTATGTTAGAGGTTGTCCAACCTCAAAAACTTCCACAAACAAACATATTATCAATATGGGACTCAAATGAAAGATATTCGGGACTAGACTTCTTATATCTTTTATATTGGGTTGCCCAAAAAGTAATTGCGGATTATTCATATAGTCGGCGTTGACAAATTTTTTCACAGCTTGTGACTCTGTAATTGCATTCTTTCTACTGTCAGTTATCAGCTGTTACTTTTAGCTTGCTTTAGAAAAAAGTGTAAAAAAGTATATTTGATTAAAGTTCATTCTAAGTTTTATTAAAAATGCATTTACTTTCTTTTAAAAAATCCGCAATTACTTTTTGGGCAACCCAATATAAAATTCAATTTGTGTTTGTATGTTTGTTTGTTCCGTATAGACTCAAAACCGGCTGAACCGACAACCTGAAATTTTCACAGATTATGTAGGTTGGTCTGGAATGAAGCACAGGCTTTATAATTTATTGATATCGGGAGAGGCGGACCCTTCCCCTTTCCCTAAAAGTATGACCTCGAAATAAAGGTGAAACGATCGGGACAATATGGGATTCAAATGAAAGGTATTCAAGAGTAGACTACGAATTTCATAACTAAAGTTGGGTCCCAGTACCTTTGGGGTCGCCCAAGCCCCAAAACCCGTTAAAATAGGTTTATTTGACGATCATGGAAATTTTTCAACTATACTTAATATTGATATAGGTCGTTGGGGATTGCAAATGGGCCATATCGGTTCAGGTTTGGATATAGCTCCCATATAAACCTATCTCCCGATTTGACTTCTTGATCCCCTGGAAGCCGCAATTTTGTCCGATTTGGCTACAAGTTTGCACATAGTGTTCTACTTTGACTTCCAAGAACTGTGTCAAGTACGGTTCTTATCGGTGTATAACCTGATATAGGTCCCATATAAAGAGATCTCCCGATCTGACTTCTAGAGCCATAACGAGCCGCAATTTTTGTCCGATTTGGCTGAACTTTAGCATGTACTGTCCTGCTATGACTCTCATATACATGTTCGTCCCATTTGAGAAATATTCCAATAAAGTGCTCATTTGCTAACCGATTCTCTCGAAATTTGGCAGGAAGGATTTTCTTATGGCTCTCGACATTATTGGTGAATTTCATAGAAATCGGTTGAGATTTAAATATATAGCTGTCAAATATATCGTCCGATTTTCCCTCCAAGAGCCACTGCAAGCGCATTTATTGACCAATCTTGGAAACATTTTGCACAACGCTTTCCTCGACGACTACCACAATATCTGAGAAATTTGCTCGAATTGCTCAAAATATCCGCCGAGGTCCAACAAAAATAGTTCAGATTTGGATATAGCTTTCACATTGTACTTACAGGGTAGGTGTAGGATATTATACAGTCGGCACCGCCCGAATTTTGTCCTTCCCTACTGGTTTTGGGCTGTCTTTTGATATGAATATAGGTCCTGTGGTTAGCAGTTGTGCAAATATTAATTATTTTTTTAGTGCATCTAATGGTAATTTTAATGTGGGTCACCTCGACTGTCAGAGTATTAGGTCTTCTACCAGTTCTGTAAAATTTGATGTATTGATAAAATTTGATATATATGTAAAGCTGTTATAATTCTGGGCTACAAATATTACAGAAATGATCGTGAGAATATGCTAGGCGGTGGAGTAGGAGTTTATGTTCACAATTCGATCAAACATAAGGTATTTTGAGGAACTGCACCACAATTTGCTTTTGAATTATTCCAAAGTTATTGTTGTTGGCGATTTTAATTGCGATTTGTTCAATGTATCAAGATCTGCCGTGTTGCGATCTTTGTGTACTAGACTTGATTTGTCTATTGTGCACAATTCCTGAACAACTCACTCCAGTGTTGCTCATCTGACCATGTACTGATTCTTTGTTCGATTGATTTTATCTTATTTCATGTGAGGAATTAAAAGAGTTTCGTGACTATGAAAACATTGACTGGGATGGTATGTTACAATACTTGTCTACCTTCGATAGTTCTTCCTTCATCTATAGTTTTGACTCCAATGATTTACTCATATTGTTGTGCTCTTTGATACTCTATTCTTATTTGTAGCTGTTGTTAGGCGAAGATTTCGTAGCTTCGGTGACCATTAGATGAAATGCGGGAAGATTGTAGATGATCAATCCCTCAGAGACTTACCATTTACGGCATTTCGTCAGGACAATACTCCAGAGAATTGGAAAATATTTTGTAAATACAAAAAGTAGGCTAAATCCATTATACGTAAGGAAAGGTGTAAGCATTATTCCAAGCTTTTTGCCAGTTGGATTCTAAGGGGTTTTGGCGTGTTATCAAAGCTTCGGGTTACTTTAGTGATAACATACTGGATTATGATGGTGATGTTAACACAATTAATGATTTTTTTGTTACAAGTGTCCCATCTAATAGAGACTCAGGTGCTGATATCCACTCATTCCTTGACTAAGAAGAGACGTTTTCGTTTAGCTGTGTTAATGTTGCGATGGCTTTGGGAAGAATTAAGGCTGAATCGGTTGGTGTTGATGGTATCCCTATCAACATTTTAAGACTTTTGTTTCCGTGTACTTCTGATTTAATTCTCCATTTATACAATTCTATTTTAATGACTTCAGAGTTTTCTTCCTTAATTCACTGTAATTCGCAGTTCGGAGGACTTAAGGCCGATCTCATTTCTTCCAGTTCTTTCTTAGGTTTTTTGAGCAGATAATGATAAGTACAAGACGCAAGACCTTAGATTCCCAATAT
Organism: Stomoxys calcitrans; assembly: GCF_963082655.1. Lineage (NCBI taxonomy): Eukaryota > Metazoa > Arthropoda > Insecta > Diptera > Muscidae > Stomoxys > Stomoxys calcitrans. The sequence goes on along the minus strand of NC_081552.1, from coordinate 52,463,048 downwards.
GCCTTTCGCTCAGGTCACAGTAGCAGTTCAAAGTTGTTACATCTTACTGTATCCATAAGGAATGATATTAATAATGGTAAAGTTAGAGCTCTTCTATCTCTTGACTTGACTTCAGGACTATGATTGAGAAGCTTAGAAACAACTTCGGTTTTTCCAGTTCTGTCTGCAAACATGTAATGTCGTACATGTGTGGCAGAACTCCATTTGTTGAGTTAAATGGAATTAAATCTGGAATTATTTCCTTATTTTCCTTATTTATTTACCCACCACCGATGGATGGGGGTATATTCATTTTGTCATTCCGTTTGCAACACTTCGAAATATCCTTTTCCGACCCCATGAAGTAGATATTTTCTTGATCACCGTAAAAATCTAAGACCATCTAACCATGTCCGTCCGTCCGTCTGTTAAAATCACGCTACAGTCTTTAACAAGTAAAAGCGTGCTAAGTTCGGCCGGGCCGAATCTTATATACCCTCCACCATGGAGCGCAGTTGTCGAGTTCTTTTCCCAAAATCTCTTCTTAGGCAAAAAGTGATATAAGAAAAGATTTGCTCTGCTATTAGAGCGATATAAAGATATGATCCGGTTTAGACCACAATTAAATTATATGTTGGAGACCTGTGTAGAATGTCAGCCAATTCGAGTAAGAATTGCGCCCTTTGGGGGCTCAAGAAGTAAAATAGAGAGATCGATTTATATGGGAGCTGTATCGGGCTATAAACAGATTTAGACCATAATAAACACGTATGTTGATGGTCAAGAGAGGATCCATCGTACAAAATTTCAGGCAAATCGGATAATAATTGCGACTTCTAGAAGCTCAAGAAGTCAAGATCCCAGATCGGTTTATATGGCAGCTATATCAGGTTATGAACCGATTTAAACCTTATTTGACACAGTGGTTGAAAGAAAAAATAAAAAATAAATAAAAAACGTCATGCAAAATTTCAGCCAAATCAGGTAGGAATTGCGCCCTTTAGAAGCTCAAGTAGTCAAGTCCCCAGATCTGTTTATATGACAGCTATATCAGGTTATGGACCGATTTGAACCATTTTTGGCACACTTGTTGGATATCATAAAAAAACATGTCGTGCAAAATTTCATTCCAATCTCATAAGAATTCCGAACTTTAGAGGCTTAAGAAGTCAAGACCCAAGATCGGTTTATATGGCAGCTATATCAGGTTATGGACCGATTAGGACCATACTTGGCACAGTTGTTGGATATCATAACAAAACACGTCGTGCCAAAATTCATTCAAATCGGATAAGAATTGCGCACTCTAGAGGCTCAAGAAGTCAAGACCCAAGATCGGTTTATATGGCAGCTATATCAGGTTATGGACCGATTAGGACCATACATGGCACAGTTGTTGAATATCATAACAAAACACGTCGTGCAAAATTTCATGCCAATCGGATAAGAATTGCGCACTTTAGAGGCTCAAGAATTCAAGACCCAAGATCGGTTTATATGGCAGCTATATCAGATTATGGACCGATTTGAACCGTTCTTAGCACAGTTGTCGGATATCATAACAGAACACGTCGTGCCAAAATTCATTCAAATCGGATAAGAATTGGGCACTCTAGAGGCTCAAGAAGTCAAGACCCAAGATCGGTTTAAATGGCAGCTATATCAGGTTATGGACCGATTAGGACCATACTTGGCACAGTTGTTGAATATCATAACAAAACACGTCGTGCAAAATTTCATGCCAATCGGATAAGAATTGCGCACTTCAGAGGCTCAAGAATTCAAGACCCAAGATCGGTTTATATGGCAGCTATATCAGATTATGGACCGATTTGAACCGTTCTTAGCACAGTTGTCGGATATCATAACAGAACACGTCGTGCCAAAATTCATTCAAATCGGATAAGAATTGGGCACTCTAGAGGCTCAAGAAGTCAAGACCCAAGATCGGTTTATATGGCAGCTATATCAGATTATGGACCGATTTAAACCATACTTGGCACAGTTGTTGGACATCATAACAAGACAAGTCGTGCCAAAATTCATTCAAATCGGATAAGAATTGCGCACTCTAGAGGCTCAAGAAGTCAAGACCCAAGATCGGTTTATATGGCAGCTATATCAGGTTATGAACCGATTTGAACCATACTTGGCACAGTTGTTGGATGTCATAACAAAACACGTCGTGCAAAATTTCGTGCCAATCGGATAAGAATTGCGCACTCTAGAGGTTCAAGAAGTCAAGACCCAAGATCGGTTTATATGGCAGCTATATCAAAACATGGACCGATATGGCCCATTTACAATACCAACCGACCTACACCAATAAGAAGTATTTGTGCAAAATTTCAAGCGGCTAGCTTTACTCCTTCGGAAGTTAGCGTGCTTTCGACAGACAGACGGACGGACGGACGGACGGACGGACGGACGGACGGACAGACGGACGGACATGGCTAGGTCGACATAAAATTTCACGACGATCAAGAATATATATACTTTATGGGGTCTCAGACGAATATTTCGAGTAGTTACAAACAGAATGACGAAATTAGTATACCCCCCATCTTATGGTGGAGGGTATAAAAATAGAGATATTGGGCAGAAACTTTGCACAGATTCTTTTTTTGTCCATAAGCAGGTTAATTTTGAAAAATATAGACTATATCTTGATATAGCCCCCATATAGACCGATCCGCCGATTTAGGGTCTAAGGCCCATAAAAGCCATATATATTATCCGATTTTGCTGAAATTTGGGACAGTGAGTTGTGCCAGGCCACTTGACATCGTTCTTCAATTTGGCCCAGATCAGTCCAGATGTTGATATAGCTGCGATACGGACCGATCTCGCGATTTAAGTTCTTGGTCCCATAAATGGCGAATTTATCCGATTGTGCCAAAATTTGGGACAGTGAGTCGTGTTCGATCCTTTGACATTTTTTTTTAAATTTGGCCCAGATCGGTCCAGATTTGGATATAGCTGCCATAAAGACCGACCTCTCGATTTCAGGTTTTCGACCCATAAAAGGTGCATTTTGTGTCCGATGTCGACGAAATATGGGACAGTGAGTTGTGTTAGGCCCTTCGACATCCTTCTTCAATTTCGTCCAGATCGGATCAGATTTTGATATAGCTGCCATATATACCGATCTCTCGATCTAAGGTTTTGGGCCCATAAAAGGCACATTTATGATCTGATTTCGCTCAAAGTGACTTATATTGGGCTTTTCGACATCTGTGTTGTATATGGTTCAGATCGATCTATATTTGGATATGGCTTCCAAAAAGACCAATATTTTGCTGTACAAAATTGAACAATGTGACTTATACTTATTGGACCAGTCAATATCCGTGTCGAATTTGGTCCAAATCGGAACATATTTCGATATAGCTGCTATGGGGCATAGGGTATACATTTTTCGCCGGATTATGACGAAAGATGGATTACATATATACTCAAGGTGGTGGGTATCCAAAGTTCGGTCCGGCCGAACTTAATGCCCTGTCACTTGATATACTTTAGATTAATCGTTTTTCAGAAATCCTAGGACCAAGCCGGTGCAACACTTTTTTTTGGCGATGATATATGTATATCTGCTTTTTAGTTCTGATCGTCATTCTGGCAATCGTATGGAATCCAAAGTGAACACTTGTCTTAGTAGGATCTTATTATGGTCTAGCCTTAAATTTCATTCTATAAATCCCTTGAAGACTAATGCTTTGTTGTTTGGATCCCAGTTACAATTTGAATTTAACTTATTTGTAAAGAACTCGCGGATTAATTTTGTAGATAGTCTCAAGTGCTTCGGAGTTACTATTAAGATGGATTTGATTTTTGGTAGCCATATTGACATTGTTCATTCTCGGGTTTATGGATATCTGCAAAGATTGTACTCTGCTGGTGTTCACCTACCATTATGGGTAAAAACCAGACTTGCTCACGCCGTTTTATTGCCACAGATTCTGTTCGGATTGGAAGTAGTATCAGAAACTTTTGATAACAATCTTCAGGAATTAAAGCGAATTCTGAAAATGGTGGTTAGATTTGTGTATAATGTTCATGTTCGCGATCATATTTCGTGGTACGTAAAAGACATTCTGGGCACTTCCTTTTACTGTTATCGTTTTCTACGCAATACTAAATTTTTCTACAAGGTTGTAAAAAGTGGAGTACCAGTGCCATAATGTAGATATTTTAATTTTTAAAACCCATCAGCATAGGATGGGGGTTATACTAATCTAGTCATTCCGTTTGTAACACCTCCATATATCCGTCCAAGACTCCATAAAGTATATACATTCTTGAACGTCTCGATGTCCTGAGTCGATCTAGCCTTGTCCGTCCGTCCGTTCGTTCGTCTTTTGAAATCGCAATCGCGGTCGAACGCGTAAAGCTAGCCATTTGAAATTTTGCACAGATACTTAAAATTGAGGTAGGTCGTTGGGGATTGCAAATGGGCAATATCGGTTTAGATTTAGATGTAGCTCCCATATAAACCGATCTTCCAATTTGATTTCTTGAGCCCTTACCAGCCGCAATTTTTGTCCGATTTGGCTTAAATTGAGCATGTAGTGTTTCGTTATGACTTCCAACACCTGTGCCAAGTTCGGACAAAAACGGTCTATAACCTGATATAGCTGCCATATAAACCCATTTTAAATCTTGGCTTCTTAAGCCACTAGAAGGCGCAATTCTTATCCGATTTGGCTAAAATTTAGCATGAGGCGTTTTGTTATGACTTCCAACAAATGTGCTGAGTGTGGTTCAAAGGGGTATATAACCTGATATAGCTGCCCTATAAACCGATCTAGGATCTTTACTTCTTAGGCCTCTTGAGGGCGCAATCCGATTTGGCTGAAATTTTGTACAACGGCTTCACTCAGGACCTTCAACATACGAGTCCAATATGGTTTGAATGAATCCCATATAAACCGATCTCCTCATTATGCTTCTTGAGCCCCTTCAAGGTGCAACTCTTATCCGAATGGACTGAAATATTACCCAATGACTTCTACAATGGTCTTCAACTTTCAATTCATTTATAATTCGAATTGGACCATAACTTGATATAGCTCCAATAGCATAACAATTCTTATCCATTATTCTTTGTTCGCCTAAAAAGAGGTACCGCGCAAAGAACTCGAGAAATGCGATCCATGGTGGAGGGTATATAAGATTCGGCCCGGCCGAACTCTTACGCTCTGCAAGGGTAAGGACGTGTTTGATTTTTAATTTGTAATTGAGTGCGTAGTAAAGGCCGGGGAGTCAATTGAATTAGTTTATATATATATATATATATATAAAGTTTGTATATACTCGTGCATATAGGAATAAGTTTTTCTATTTGGGAATGTATTCTAAGGGCTTTTTGGCCGCGAAGGCTTTTGTATTACTATCATCTTCTTCTTATATATAACAAGTAAAAGTGTGCTAAGTTCGGCCGGGCCGAATCTTATATACCCTCCACCATGGAACGCATTTGTCGAGTTCTTTTCCCGGCATCTCTTCTTAGGCAAAAAAGGATATAAGAAAAGAGTTGCTCTGCTATTAAAACGATATCAAGATATGGTCCGGTTTGGACTACAATTAAATTATATGTTGGAGACCTGTGTAAAATTTCAGCCAATTCGTATAAGAATTGCGCCCATTGGGGCTCACGAAGTAAAATAGAGAGAACGATTTATATGGGATCTGTATCGGGCTATAGACCGATTCAGACCATAATAAACACGTTTGTTGATGGTCATGAGAGGATCCATCGTACAAAAGTTCAGGCATATCGGATAATAATTGCGACCTCTAGGGGTCAAGAAGTCAAGATCCCAGATCGGTTTATATGGCAGCTATATCAGGTAATGAACCGATTTGAAACTTATTTGACACAGTTGTTGAAAGTAAAAATAAAATACGTCATGCAAAAATTTTAGCCAAATCGGATAGGAATTGCGCCCTCTAGAAGCTCAAGAAGTCAAATCCCCAGATCTGTTTATATGACAGCTATATCAGGTTATGGACCAATTTCAACCATCCTTGGCAAAGTTGTTGGATATCATAGCGAAATACTTCGTGCAAAAATTCATTCAAATCAGATAAGAATTGCGCACGTTCGAGGCTCAAGAAGTCAAGACCCATGATCGGTTTATGTGGCAGCTATATCAGGTTATGGACCGATTTAAACCATACTTGGCATAGTTGTTGGGTATCATAGCGAAACACGTCGTGCGAAATTCCATTCTATTCGGAAAAGAATTGCGCCCTCTAGAGGCTCAAGAAGTCAAGACCCAAGATCGGATTATATGGCAGCTACATCAGGTTATGGACCGATTTGAACCATACTTGACACAGTTGTTGGATATAACAACAAAACACGTCGTGCAAAAATTCATTTCAATCGGAGAAGAATTGCGCACTCTAGAGGCTCAAGAAGTCAAGACCCAAGATCGGTTTATATGGCAACTATATCAAAACATGGACCGATATGGCCCATTTACAATACCAACCGACCTACACTAATAAGAAGTATTTGTGCAAAATTTCAAGCGGCTAGCTTAACTCCTTCGGAAGTTAGCGTGCTTTCGACAGACAGACGGACGGACGGACGGACGGACATGGCTAGATCGACATAAAATGTCGCGACGATCAAGAATATATATACTTTATGGGGTCTCAGACGAATATTTCGAGTAGTTACAAACAGAATGACGAAATTAGTATACCCCCCATCTTATGGTGGAAGGTATAAAAATCAATTTGTGTTTGTTTGTAGGTTTGTTTGTTTGTATGTGCCTTATAGAATCAGAAACGGCTGAACCGATTTTCTTGAAATATTCACAGATAGTACATAATGATCGCGTGGTGAAAATAGGGTACTACATTTTTTGATATCTGAAGTGTGGGCGGACCCTCCCCCTTACCCTAATTTTCAGAAACACCAGATGTCGGAGATGGGTTGTGCGTTTTAAGCGAAGTTTTGTGTGCTCTCTTATAGTAACCTACAAATAAAAATTTGGTATCCAAATTTCGGATGGGGTTCCTGGCGTACCACCCCAAAACCTACCAAATATATATATTGTATGTATGCACCAATCACCAGAATATGGGACTCAAATGAAAGGTATTTACGATCAGAAAACGTATCTGATATCCAACTGTCGGACCAAGTTTTAGGGGGACCACCCGAACCCCCAAAACACCCCTAAATCGGACATATTTACCGAACATGGCAATATGGAACTCAAATGAAAGGTATTTGCAAGTAGAATACGAATTTGATATCCAAATTCGGAACCCAGTTTCTGGGGGTCCACCGCTTCCCCAAAACAGCTCCCAAACTGGACTTAGTTACTGACCATGGCAATATGGGTCTTAAATAAAAGGTATTTGAGTGTAGAATACGAATCTGATATCCAGATGTGGGACCAAGTATTTGGGGGGCCGCCCATTCCCCAAAATTTACGACCATTGCAATATGGGGCTCAAATAAAAGGTCTTTGGATGTAAAGCACGAATATTGACATTCGGGAAAAGTATCTTTGGGACCACCCCACCCCCATAACACCACCCAAATAGGAAGTATTTGCTGACCATTGCAATATGAGGCTCAAATAAAAGGTATTTTTGAGTAGAACGCAAATCTGATATGTATTTTCAAAGCCAAGTCACCAAAACACTCCCCAAAACAGTCATGTTTGCGGACTATGAAAAAATGGAGCTCAAATGAAAGGTTTTTGGGAGTAGACCATGAATCTGGACTTACTGTGTAGGTGACGTCCCACCACCATAACAACCCGCAAATAGGACAGTGGAAACTCAAGACAGTGGAGCTCGATATCCATAGTTTTGAGGGCCCATACCCCAAACCGGACATATTTACTGGCTTTTGCAATAAAGAGTTTAAATGAATGGTATTTGAGATTAGAAAACGAATTTGATATCCAATTTTGAGGCAAATGGCGATATGGGGTTCAAATAAATGTTATATGGATATATGAGAATAGAGCACGTTGCTAATATATTTACAGGGCTTAGTGTTTTGGGGTCCACCCCACTCCCCAAAACACCCCAAAATCGGGCATATTTAACGACCATGACAATGGGGGGCTTAAATGAAAGGTATTGGGGGGAAGAGTAAGAATTGATACCCACTTTCGGCACCTAGTTTCTTTGGGGGAAAAAGGGTCTACCCCGGGCCAACTAGTCAGTAAATAAAATAAATAAATACCAGTGGCTCATCAGCAGTAATCAGGTTGCAATGTTAATTTCAATTAATCTGATGGAATTTATGCTCCAAAGAGCAGTAGTTCAAACTCCGGACTCCCCTTGAACTTGTGCCGCACACGTGTGCATTCACATTTGCCCCCAACTCCCACTTGGCAATACCATCTTCTTTTAAAATTCACATAAATTCTATAATAAATTTTTTGTGACGAAAAATGCTGGAAGTCAAAATAAAAGCCACATTAATTAGAAAATTGAGAAGCACCAGAAAAGAAAAGACAAATCTAATTAAGAATAATGTGGTACAAGGCCACCAACAACAATAACATCTGCATCAGCATAGACATTGTTGTCGCCATCAGTTCTCTCTCTCTCTCTCGTTTTTAAGTTCTTCTTCGATTCCTCAATGGCACTGATATTAATGTGCCTATGCCCAAAATATCATAGCCGTTCCCAACTACAAGGGGATGTTGCACATTTGTTTATCGGAGAATGAAGAAAGATTCATCCAATGACTGGATTTAGAGGTCAGCCAACAGTAGTTGCAGGTGCTGCTTATTGCTCATAATACCAGGCAACTGATCTTCCTTCCTTGGTGATGTTCTTCATGTAAATTGTATTTAGTAGCAAGGCTGCACACATGTTTCTCCCTAATTTAATTAATGCTTGTCTACAATCATAAATTTTAAGCAATTATAGATGACTACAGCATGTCAAATATTTTTGGTCTGAAATGACATGAAATTTGTAATGCCTTCTTTGTATATTAAAATTGAACACAATTTTGTCAACATTTTAATGCTATAGAAAATTGTTCATACAATCGGATTTTGTTCGGCTCCAGACCGTAGGGTTATCTGTTTCTATTACAAATAAATAGAAGTTCAAAAAATCTTTTTTATAAAGTTCGGCAAAAATGGAACAGCGAAACAGTCGGTATGACGGCAAAATCCTATGCCGTGATCCGGATCGTGAGAGGACGGGGTTATTACTGAAAGGAAGTAAGAAGGAGGTCAGTACAGTTTTGGTGTCATAACGGGACACATAGGACTACGAGCTCACTTATGCAAAATCGGTGCGGCAAGAGATAGCATGTGGAGTAGATGATGAGACATTGGAGCATTTCCTATATCAATGCCTGGCTTTCGCGGCCAACAGACACCGGTACTTACAATACCTGACATGAACCAACTTAGGGGAGTGGTATGAAAAACAATTAAGGATTTTATAAGTAGCACGAAATTCCTAACTTTACATTTTCTTTTTGGAAGATACTTTTTAATTTTTAGAGCGCACAACAAGCCGATTATTGGCTAAGGTGTAAGTCCATAGTGACTTACACCTTCGGCGGATTAATATCTGCACCCTCTTTACAACCTAACCTAGGCAATGTGTTATTGCTTTGCAATAGCATTTTATTGATTTCCTAGATCGCGATATTGTTTGGTACCACCAAAACCGTCAGTAGATTTTTATACCCTCCACCGTAAGAAGGGGGGTATACTAATTTCGTCATTCTGTTTGTAACTGCTCGAAATATTCGTCTGAGACCCCATAAAGTATATATATTCTTGATCATCGCGACATTTTATGTCGATCTAGCCATGTCCGTCCGTCTGTCCGTCCGTCTGTCTGTCGAAAGCACTCTAACTTCCGAAGGAGTAAAGTTAGCCGCTTGAAATTTTTCACAAATACTTCTTATTAGTGTAAGTCGGTTGGTAATGTAAACGGGCCATATCGGTCCATGTTTTGATATAGCTGCCATATAAACCGATCTTGGGTTTTGACTTCTTGAGCCTCTAGCGTGCGCAATTCTTTTCCGATCAGAATGAAATTTTGCACGACGTGTTTTGTTATTATATCCAACAACTGTGTCAAATAAGGTTCAAATCGGTCCATAACCTGATATAGCTGCCATATAAACCGAACTTGGGTCTTGACTTCTTGACCCCTAGAGGTCGCAATTATTATCCGATATGCCTGAAATTGATCGTCGTGACATTTTATGTCGATCTAGCCATGTCCGTCCGTCTGTCCGTCCGTCCGTCCGTCCGTCCGTCCGTCCGTCCGTCCGTCCGTCCGTCCGTCCGTCCGTCCGTCCGTCCGTCTGTCTGTCGAAAGCACGCTAACTTCCGAAGGAGTAAAGCTAGCCGCTTGAAATTTTGCACAAATACTTCTTATTAGTGTAGGTCGGTTGGTATTGTAAATGGGCCATATCGGTCCATGTTTTGATATAGCTGCCATATAAACCGATCTTGGGTCTTGACTTCTTGAGCCTGTAGAGTGCGCAATTCTTATCCGATTGGAACGAAATTTTGCATGACGTGTTTTGCTATGATATCCAACAACTGTGCTAAGTATGGTTCAAATCGGTCCATAACCTGATATAGCTGCCATATAAACCGATCTTGGGTCTTGACTTCTTGAGCCTCTAGAGTGCGCAATTCTTATCCGATTGGGATGAAATTTTGCACGACGTGTTTTGCTATGACATCCAACAACTGTGCCAAGTATGGTTCAAATCGGTCCATAACCTGATATAGCTACCATATAAACCGATCTTGGGTCTTGACTTCTTGAGCCTCTAGAGGGCACAATTCTTATCCGATTTGAATGAATTTTTGCACGACGTGTTTTGTTATGATACCCAACAACTGTGCCAAGTATGGTTCTAATCGGTCCATAACCTGATATAGCTACCATATAAACCGATCTTGGGTCTTGACTTCTTGACCCTCTAGAGGGCACAATTCTTATCCGATTTGAATGAATTTTTGCATGACGTATTTTATTTTTACTTTCAACAACTGGATCAAATAAGGTTCAAATCGGTTCATAACCTGATATAGCTGCCATATAAACCGATCTGGGATCTTGACTTCTTGACCCCTAGAGGTCGCAATTATTATCCGATATGCCTGAAATTTTGTACGTTGGATCCTCTCATGACCATCAACAAACGTGTTTATTATGGTCTGAATCGGTCTATAGCCCGATACAGATCCCATATAAATCGTTCTCTCTATTTTACTTCGGGAGCCCCAATGGGCGCAATTCTTAACGCAACATATAATTTAATTTTGGTCCGAACCGGACCATATCTTGATATCGTTTTAATAGCAGAGTAACTCTTTTCTTATATCCTTTTTTGCCTAGAAGAGATGCCGGGAAAAGAACTTGACAAATGCGATCCATGGTGGAGGGTATATAAGATTTGGCCCGGCCGAACTTAGCACGCTTTTTTTTTTTTTATTTATTCCAAGCGAAAATTAATTTGAATTTTATTCTGTAGCACATGCAGAATATTGTTATACCCTCCACCATAGGATGGGGGCATACTAATTTCGTCATTCTGTTTGTAACTACTCGAAATATTCGTCTGAGACCCCATAAACTGTATATATATATTCTTGATCGTCGCGACATTTTATATCGATCTAGCCATGTCCGTCCGTCCGTCTGTCTGTCGAAAGCACGCTAAGTTCCGAAGGAGTAATGCTAGCCGCTTGAAATTTTGCACAAATACTTCTTGTTAGCGTAGGTCGGTTCGTATTGTAAATGGGCCATATCGGTCCATGTTTCGATATAGTTGCCATATTAACCGATCTTGGGTCTTGACTACTAGAGCCTCTAGAGGACGCAATTCTTATCCCAATTTGAATGAATTTTTGCACGAAGTATTTTGTTATGATATCTAACAACTGTGCAAAGTATGGTTCAAATCGGTTCATAACCTGAGATTGCTGTCATATAAACAGATCTGCGATCTTGATTTCTTGAGCCTCTAGAGGTCGCAATTATTATCCGATTTGCATGAAATTTTGTTCGATGGATCCTCTCATGACCATCAACATATGTGTTTATTATGGTATGAATCGGTCTATAGCCTGATACAGCTCCCATATAAATCGATATCTCTATTTTACTTCTTGAGCCCCCAAAGGGCGCAATTCTTATTCGAATTGGCTGACTATTTACACAGGTCTCCAACATATAATTTAATTGTGGTCCAAACCGGACCATAACTTGATATCGCTCTAATAGCAGAGCAAATCTTTTCTTATATCCTTTTTTTGCCTAAGAAGAAATGCCGGGAAAAAAACTTGACAAATGCGATCTATGGTGGAGGGTATATAAGATTCGGCCCGGCCGAACTTTGCACGCTTTTACTTGCTTAAAAGATGCATTGCTATAGAAAATTTTGTTTAAATTTTATTTCTTTATTACTATATATTGTGTACTAGCTGACCCGGGACCGCTCCGCTGCGCCTTCTTTTACTTTATATGGTACAATAGTTTCCTTGGAATATTTATTTTCGACAATTAAAGATCTTTTAGTGAAATACCATGCTAACTTGACTAGCAGTTTAACAATATAAGTGCCTTTGTCTGAATGTAAGGTGTACTTCATTCTTAAAATACTTCATTTCAGACCGATATTCTCATTATGTCTGATTTAGGGGTGATTCGCGGGAGAGATGGTCCCCATATACTTGGCCCTGAAAAAATATCAGCATCGTGCTCTTAAATACCATTTACCTTAAAAACCATTTACTTAAACCCATATTGACATTGGCTTAAGAGGAGTTTACAGGATGAGGCGTTCCCCAAACACATGGCCCCAACATAGGTTATCAAATTTGATTTCTATTTTCAAATACCTTTCATTTGAGCCACATATTGGCACGATCGAAAAATTTTAACTCTTTGGGAAAGGGGTGATGCCCCAAATACATGGTCCTAAATTTGGATATCAATTTCATATTCTACTCCAAAATACCTTTATTTGAGCTCCAGAAAATTGGTCCCGAAAATGGGTATCAATTCTTGCTCTTCCCCCCAATACCTTTCATTTAAGCTCCACATCGACATGGTCGGTAAATATGTCAGATTAAGAGGTTTTGGGGACTGGGGTGGTCCCCCAAACACTAAGCCCGAAAAATATATCAGCAACGTGCTCTACTCTTATATATCTATATATCATTTATTTGAACCCCATATTGGCATTGGCCTCAAAATTGGATATCATATTCGTTTTCTAATCTCATTTAAACTCCTTATTGCAAAAGTCAGCAAATATGTCCGGTTTGGGGTATTGGCCCTAAAAACTATAAATACTTAGTTCCACTCTCTTTAAGACCCAAATTGTCTTGGTGAGCAAATACGTTCTATTTGGGGGTTGTTATGGTTGTGGGACGTCCGCTAGACAGTTTGCCCCTAATGTTGATATCAGATACGTGGTCTACTCACACATACCTTTCATTTGAGCCCCATATTGCTATGGTCGTAAATTTGTCCCCTTTGGGGGATGTTTTGGGTGAGAACCGGGCCCCCCAAACACTTGGTCCAATATTTGGATATCAGATTCGTATTCTACATTCAACTACCTTTTATCTAAGCCCCATATTCCCGTAGTCAGTAAATAAGTCCAGTTTGGGGGGTGTTTTGGGGAAGGGGTGGACCCCCAGAAACGTGGTCCAACATTTGGATATAAGATTCGTATTCTACCCGCAAATACCTATTATTCGAGTCCCATATTGCCATGGTCGATAAATATGTCCGATTTGGGGGTGTTTTGGGGATTGGGGTGGTCCCCCTAGCACTTGTTCTGACAATTAGATATCAGATACGTTTTCTTATCGTAAATACCTTTCATTTGAGTTACATATTGTCGTGATTGGTCTAAATATATGTTTGGTAGGTTTTAGGATGGAGCAGCCCCCTAGGTACCCCATCCGAAATTTGGATACCAAATTTTTATTGTTTGGGTACTATTTGAGAGTACACAAAATTTCGCTTAAATCGCACCACCCATCTCCGAGATCTTGCGTTTCTGAAAATAAGGGAAGGGGGAGGGTCCGCCCCCCCTTCAGATATCAAAAAATGTAGTACCCTATTTTCACCACGGGGTTATTATGTACCATCTGTGAAAATTTCAAGACAATTGGTTCAGCCGTTTCTGAGTCTATAAGGAACACACAAACATACAAACAAACAAACAAATACAAATTGATTTTTATACCCTCCACCATAAGATGGGGGGTATACTAATTTCGTCATTCTGTTTGTAACTACTCGAAATATTCGTCTGAGACCCCATAAAGTATATATATTCTTGATCGTCGCGAAATTTTATGTCGATCTAGCCATGTCCGTCCGTCTGTCCGTCCGTCCGTCCGTCCGTCTGTCGAAAGCACGCTAACTTCCGAAGGAGTAAAGCTAGCCGCTTGAAATTTTGCACAAATACTTCTTATTGGTGTAGGTCGGTTGGTATTGTAAATGGGCCATATCGGTCCATGTTTTGATATAGCTGCCATATAAACCGATCTTGGGTCTTGATTTCTTGAGCCTCTAGAGTGCGCAATTCTTATCCGATTGGAATGAAATTTTGCACGACGTGTTTTGTTATGATATCCAACAACTGTGCCAAGTATGGTTCAAATCGGTCCATAACCTGATATAGCTGCCATATAAACCGATCTTGGGTCTTGACTTCTTGAGCCTCTAGAGTGCGCAATTCTTATCCGATTGAAATGGAATTTTGCACGACGTGTTTTGTTATTTTACCCAACAACTGTGCCAAGTATGGTTCAAATCGGTCCATAACCTGATATAGCTGCCATATAAACCGATCTTGGGTCTTAACTTCTTGAGCCTCTAGAGGGCGGAATTCTTATCCGATTGAAATGAAATTTCGCACAACGTGTTTTGTTTTTATATCCAACAACTGTGCTAAGTATGGTTCAAATCGGTCTATAACCTGATATAGCTGCCATACAAACCGATCTTGGGTCATGACTTCTTGAGCCTCTAGAGGGCACAATTCTTATCCGATTTGCACGAAGTTTTTCGTTATGATATCGAACAACTGTGCCAAGTATGGTTGAAATCGGTCCATATCCTGATATAGCTGTCATATAAACAGATCTGGGGATTTGACTTCTTGAGCTTCTAGAGGGCGCAATTCCTATCCGATTTGACTGAAATTTTTGCATGACGTATTTTATTTTTACTTTCAACAACTGTGTCAAATAAGGTTCAAATCGGTTCATAACCTGATATAGCTGCCATATAAACCGATCTGGGATCTTCACTTCTTGACCCCTAGAGGTTGCAATTATTATCTGATATTCCTGAAATTTTGTACGACGGATGCTCTCATGACCATCAACAAACGTGTTTATTATAGTCTGAATCGGTCTATAGCCCGATACAGATCCCAAATAAATTTTTCTCTCTATTTTACTTCGTGAGCCCCCAATGGGCGCAATTCTTATACGAATTGGCTGAAATTTTACACAGGTCTCCAACATATAATTTAATTGTGGTCCGAACCGGACCATATCTTGATATCGTTTTAATAGCAGAGCAACTCTTTTCTTATATCCTTTTTTCCTAAGAAGAGATGCCGGGAAAAGAACTCGACAAATGCGATCCATGGTGGAGGGTATATAAGATTCGGCCCGGCCGAACTTAGCACGCTTTTACTTGTTATATATAAGAAGAAGATGTTTCTGCAAAATTTTAAGCGTCTACCTTACTCCTTTGAAAATTATCGTGCTTTCGACAGACGGACGGACCGGCGAACATGGGTAGATGTCATGACGATCAAGAGTATATACACTTTATTAGGTCTCAGACGCGCATTTGAGGTGTTACAAGCGAAATGACGAAATTAGTATACCCCCATCCTATGGTGGAGGTTATAAAAAAATTTTAATATGTAAAAAAAAAATTTAAAAAGCAAGTAAAAGCGTGCTAAGTTAGGCCGGACCGAATCTTATATACCCTACATCATGGATCGCATTTGTCAAATAGAAAAATACCATTCATAGAAAAACACCAATTCAAAAATTTTAGGCGAATCGAGTAATATTTCCGCCCTCCATATTCTCCAAAATTCAAACTGAGAGATCGGTTTATATGGAAGTTATATCAGGTTATATACAAATTTAGACCACACATATGCAAAATTTCAACAGTTGTTGAAAGTCAAAATAAAACACTTGATGCTTATTTTCAACAAATTCTGGTTAGAATTGTGCCCTCTAGAAGCACTAGTACTCAAGATCCAAGGTATGGATTCGGACCCGAGGCCCCCCCAAAATGATTTTGTCCAAAGAAGAAATTTAAATTAATTTTATTCTAAACAAAAAATTTCGGTAACATTTTTTTAAATGAGAAATTTTCGTATTTTCTTTTTTCTAAAATATTTGAAAGAATTTTTTAAGGTCTAAGTTTCAGCGACAACCTAACCTCGAGATTATTTTTTAAGCCAAGATTTCAATAATATTTTGCGTTTTGCGACGTTACATTTTGCATTAACTTTTTTAAGTCTTTTTATTATGCTTCTGTCCCAACAACATTTTTCTAAAATTTTTTCTATACACAAATTTCAATTAATATTTTTTTTAAAGATTTTTTTAAGAATACATTTTAATCCATTACTCATGAACCTCCGTTCCGTTGGCCGATTTTGATGAAATAATTTAATTTAATCATAATTTAAAGAATTTATATTAACTTAGCAATTTTTTTTACAAATATTTAAAATTTCAAATATTTTAAAAAATTTATTTTTTTTTTTATTTCCTAAGCCCCTACAACAAACAAAAAAACGTTTTCCTAATATTTAATGGGCATTTAGCAAAGAAAGGTGGATTTAATGATTTTGGCATAAAATCACACCTAATGTCAGAGGAGGTTGGATTATTGCTATACATTTATTTTCTTAATATAAAACCATCAAACGCAACAAGAATTTTAAACGGATTCCAGAAATATCACTCCTAACAATTTTGAGAGATTTTTTCATTCGATTTTTGGGATATAAGAAATCGCCGACTTTCGACAAGCCAATTTTCCCCCAAAACATGGCGGGAAAAATTGTTGTAACTGGTTTCAGTCGTCCACTTTGCGTTAATCCAAATTTCATTGCGATACCTGTTTTCTAGCTCGAGTTAGAATATTGCTAAGGCTGCTCTATTCTTGGGTATTTTTCGTCGTTAATGGGTTAATGCAACTTGTTTTTTTTAAACCGAATTAAATTTTTTCTAAAGATAACATTTTTGTGATTATTTTACTCAAAAAGTTTCTTTTAGCCAAAATCGAATTTTCTTGCCAAAAATTTTTTTTTTATAAAAAGTGGTCCGAAAGACAAACATTTAACGAAAATTGTTGTAAGACATTATTCTATATGAAATATTATCTAAAAAAAATATTATTGTATATAAAAATGTTTTTTAATGAAATATTTTGCTTGTTAGTCTCAAAAGCTTTTGCAAACAATAATTAGTAATATTTAATTATACATTTTTTGAATTACATCAGCAATGAAATGAAAAATTTTACGGGCTCGGAAACACAAAACGCTGATATAATCCTCCAGATTAATTTACATTTAAAAATAATTATTTTAAACATAACCATCTCGTTTTTTCACAATACAGTATTTAAAGCAATTGATACGGAGCTCATAGTGATTAAGGGACGAAAATTCTAGTAGAAATTTGTTAATTCTGTTGGCTTTGACTGTAGATTTGAGCACAATCAAATATTATTAAAAACATTTTAAAATGTACTTTTTGAATTTTCTTCCAAGAAAAACTTTTTGCAAATAACTATTTTCTTATGTGTCATGTACGAAAACCTTTAATGAAATTCGATGAGTCAAATTGCATGTTTACAAAAAGGTGGGTATTAAAATCATGTTTCACAGAGAAATACCCATGATTTTCACGATAACTTTTTTGAAAAACTACAAAAATATCACTGATAACATAACACTTTTATTAAAATTTTATTATAAATCATGGGAATGCCCTAATGAATGAAAGCTGAAAGTGTTTTTGCTTAAAAATCTATTATCTTCATAAAGTAATCGCGAAAAATAATTAATTTTCACTGTAAAACACGAAAATAATACCCATCTAAACTAGGGAAATGCGTTAAAATAATATTAGTCAGCAGGCTTTTATCTATTGGGTTGCCCAAAAAGTAATTGCGGATTTTTCATATAGTCGGCGTTGACAAATTTTTTCACAGCTTGTGACTCTGTAATTGCATTCTTTCTTCTGTCAGTTATCAGCTGTTACTTTTAGCTTGCTTTAGAAAAAAGTGTAAAAAAGTATATTTGATTAAAGTTCATTGTAAGTTTTATTAAAAATGCATTTACTTTCTTTTAAAAAATCCGCAATTACTTTTTGGGCAACCCATTATTATTTTACTTTTACTTTTATATTTTACTTACGTTTGCCGCTAGGTCATTTGACGTCAATTAGTGGACAAAGAGAGAAAAACTGATGTTTCTGATTTTTAGTTCTACCGCATTTTCTTATTTTATCTCAAACAAGTAAAAAGGCGTTAAGTTCGGCCAGGCCGAACTTTGGATACCCACCACCTCGGGTATATATGTGAACCACATTTCGTCAAAATCCAGTGAAAAATGCATACCTTATGCCCCATAGCAACTCTATAGATATCATCCGATTAAGACCAAATGCTTATAAGTACAAGTCATTGTTCAACCGATAGATCGGTCTATATGGCAGCTATATCCAAATCTGGACCGATCTGAGCCAAATTGAAGACAAATATCGAAGGGCCCAACACAAGTCACTGTCCCAAATTTCGGCGACATCGGACAATAAATGCGCTTTTTATGGGCCCAAAACCTTAAATCGAGAGATCGGTCTATATGGCAGCTACATCCAAATCTGAACTGATCAGGGCCAAATAGAAGAAAGATGTCGAAGGGCCTAAGGCAAATCACTGTACCAAATTTCAGCAAAATCGGATAATAAATGTGGCTTTTATGGGCCTAAGACCATAAATCGGAGGATCGGTCTATATGGCAGCTATATCCAAATTTGGACCGATCTGGACCAAATTGACGAAGGATGTCGAAGGGCCCAACGCAACTCACTGTCCCAAATTTCAGCAAAATCGGATAATAAATGTGGCTTTTATGGGCCTAAGACCATAAATCGGAGGATCGGTCTATATGGCAGCTATATCCAAATTTGAACCGATCTGAGCCAAATTGACGAAGGATGTCGAAGGTCCCAACGCAACTCACTGTCCCAAATTTCAGCAAGATCGGATAATAAATGTGGCTTTTATGGGCCTAAGACCCTAAATCGGCGGATCGGTCTATATGGGGGCTATATCAAGATATAGTCCGATTTAGCCCATCTTTGAACTTAACCTGCTTATGGACAAAAAAAGAATCTGTGCAAAATTTCAGCTCAATATCTCTATTTTTGAAGACTGTAGCGTGATTTCAACAGACAGACGGACAGACGGACGGACATGTATAGATCGTCTTAGATTTTTACGCTGATCAAGAATATATATACTTTATAGGGTCGGAAATGGATATTTCGATGTGTTGCAAACGGAATGACAAAATGAATACACCCCCATCCGTCGGTGGTGGGTATAAAAATACGATGGAAATTAAAAGCATATATGACAATAATTGGATGCAATTTTTACCGGATATCTTTTCCATCAAAAACGGATTTTTGATCAATTTTAATAAAGTTCAAAAAAGAAATTAGCAGAATGTACATGGTTCTTCGTAAAAATTAGTCAACATTTATTTTTTAAACTACTAAGCAATTATAGTTGCTTAATGTTTTCAGTTTGTTTGCGTAAAATTTTATGGAAAATTCATTAAAAACCAAAGACCGACACAACCAATAGCCTGTTGAAATCTTAAATCTAGTTTGAGAACTAAATAAGCGCAAATAAAACAAGTAAAGCGTGATAAGTTCGGCCGGGCCGAATCTTATATACCCTCCACCATGGATTGCATTTGTCGAGTTGTTTTCCCGGCATCTCTTCTTAGGCAAAAAAGCATAAAAGAAAAGATATGCTCTGCTATTAGAGCGATATCAAGATATGGCCCGGTTTGGACCACAATTAAATTATATGTTGGAGACCTGTGTAAAATGTCAGCCAATTCGAATAAGAATTGTGCCCTTTGGGGGCTTAAGAAATGGAATAGAGAGATCGATTTATATGGGAGATGTATCTGGCTATAGACCGATTCAGACCATAATATGGTCATGGGAGAATCCGTCGTACAAAATTTCAGGCAAATCGGATAATAATTGCGACCTCTAGAGGCTCAAGAAGTCAAGATCCTAGATCGGTTTATATGGCAGCTATATCAGGTTATGGACCGATTAGAACCATACTTGGCACAATTATTGGATATCATAACAAAATGCGTCGTGCAAAATTTCATTCCAATCGGATAAGAATTGCACACTCTAGAGTTTCAAGAAGTCAAGACCCAAGATCGGTTTATATGGCAGCTATATCAAAACATGGACCGATATGGCCCATTTACAATACCAACCGACCTACACCAATAAGAAGTATTTCAAAGCAAAATTTCAAGCGACTAGCTTAACTCCTTCGGATGTTAGCGTGCTTTCGACAGACAGACGGACGGAAGGACGGACTGACGGACGGACATGGCTAGATCGACATTAAATGTCGCGACGATCAAGAATATATACACTTTATGGGGTCTCAGACGAATATTTCGAGTAGTTACAAACAGAATGACGAAATTAGTATGCCCCCCATCCTATGGTGGAGGGTATAAAAAATCCAACAAAATAGTGAAGATGATTCGCCGAAACTTTCACTATAAAACTATGATATTAATAAAGCCAACCACACTTTGAAGGCTTTGAAAGATAAGGATCGGCCTACAAATACTGTTTTGGCAATCAGTACTAAATTCAGCTCTGACTTTATGACCAAAAGGTCACACCCGATGGCTCAGTTCCTGTACCTAACGCGACCACAATTTTCAAAAAAAAATTTTTTGGGGTATGTTAACAAAGTTCACTCTAACATAATTCTGGCAATTTTCCGTTTTGAAAAAATGTGGGGTGGACCCCCCCCCCCCAAAGTCCGGTGTACTTATCAATCGGTTTATCTCTCTTCCTTCTGGGTGTTACAAACAAATGCACCAAGTTATAATACCCTCTACCGCAGTAGTGGTGTAGGGTATAAAAATAAAAATTTTCTTTAAAAACTTCTGCGCAAAGAGGAGTTGGCCTGCAGTAAGCCTTTCCGATTCGGCCATAAAAAAGAGCCCCTTTCCATTTACCTTAAATCGGACTGCACTAGTTGATGATTGAAAAATTTTCCCCTTGGTTGCTTAAAGTAAATTTTTTCTCAAACCTTAATCGCCTACTTTTATTGAAACTGCACAACTCTTCCTTTTAAATAACATATGACATTGCTTCGACTCGATTTTTCATTTATTTTTAAGAATTTCTTCATATAACTTCCGTTCAATTCACACTTTTAATTTCCTGTCTATTTATTGTGTTGCTATCATCTCTGGCAAACGTTTGTTTATTTGACTAACAACTGCAGGCTATATTCCATTCTCAGTTAAAGTTGAATGGTTGACCTAGCTTCAAACCTCCCCAAATTGTGAATAGCATGAAAAGGAAAGCATTGAGCATTCCCAGGCATACGCTCACACCCAAGTCACAACGAATTCATTTGTAGCCGTACTGGTGCTACGTGTTAATGACAAACTTAACCTTAAGCTAGAAAAATCAACACTTTTTCATTGTCACTTTTCCCCAAACTCACTTTTGGAAAGTTTGTCATCGTTATGCTTCTCTCTCTCTCTCTTTTTCTTAAGGTTTTATTGTGTGGTTGCTGCTGTCTGGTTGAAAAGAGTGAAACTTAGTTTTCCAATTTTATTTATTCCACTTTTATTAATGAAAATACACCCAAATCCCCTTTCTACGATTGGAAAGAGTTTGAATTGGATACGTGTCACATCTATTTATTAAATTCCTTTGGGGCTATATCAACAAAACTTTTCGATGCACCACAAATATAGAAATGTGTGCGTGGCTGAGTGTGTATGTTTGTGCAAGGATCAAAGAAATAGAGTTAACACCGGAAACTCGTGCCACATAAGAATTATTTTCCAACGTACTATGCAAATTAGGCCGCTGCAAAGGTTTGCAAATTAATATTCAATGGATAGAAAGGCATAATTTAGAAAATTAAAATAAGAAAAAAATTAATGCTTTTTTTAAATATGATCATCATCACGACAAAATTTTTATAGAAAAAATGTGTGAAAATGGATGTTTAACAAGTAAAAGCGTGTAAAGTACGGCCGGGCCGAATCTTATATACCCTCCACCATGGATCGCATTTGTCGAGTTCTTTTCCCGGCATCTCTTCTTAGGCAAAAAATGATGTAAGAAAAGATTTGCTCTGCTAATAGAACGATATCAAGATATGATCCGGTTTAGACCACAATTAAATTATATGTTGAAGACCTGTGTAAAATGTCAGCCAATTCGAATAAGAATTGCGTCCTTTGGGGGCTCAAGAAGTAAAATAGAGAGATCGATTTATATGGGAGCTATATCGGGCTATGATTCCGATTCTGACCATAATAAACACGTATGTTGATGGTCATGAGAGGATCCGTCGTACAAAATTTCAGGCAAATCTGATAATAATTGCGACCTCTAGAGGTTCGAGAAGTCAAGATCCCAGATCGGTTTATATGGCAGCTATATCAGGTTATGAACCGATTTGAATCATACTTGGCATAGTTGTTGGATATCATAATAAAACACGTCGTGCAAAATTTCATTCCAATCGGATGAGAATTGCTCCCTCTAGAGGCTCAAGAAGTCAAGAGCCAAGATTGGTTTATATGGCAGCTATATCAAAACATGGACCGATATGGCCCATTTGCGATACCAACCTACCTACACTAATAAAAAGTATTTGTGCAAAATTTCAAGCGGCTAGCTTTACTCCTCCGGAAGTTAGCGTGCTTTCGACAGACAGACGGACGGACGGACAGACATGGCTAGATCGACATAAAATGTCGCGACGATCAAGAATATATATGCTCTATGGGATCTCAGACGAATATTTCGAGTAGTTACAAAAAGAATGACGAAATTAGTATACCCCCCATCCAATGGTGGAGGGTATAAAAAAGGGAAACTGTTTTTTATAAATACCCCTTGGAATAATTGCAACCATTTAACACTTGAATCAACATAAATACGAGTACCTCTAAGAAAAACAAGTAAAAAGGCGCTAAGGTCGGCCGGGCCGAACTTTGGATACACACCACCTCGGGAATATATGAAAACCATCGTTCGTCAAAATCCGGTAAATTTCGGGGTCCAAATTTAAAATTTATGGGCCCAAAACTTTAAATCGAAAGTTCGGTCTATATGGCAGCTATATTCAAATATGAACCGATCTTTGCCATAATTAAGAAGTATGTCAAGGAGCTTAACTTAACTCACTGTCCCAAATTTCGGCGACATCGGGCAATAAATGCGCCTTTTATGGGCATAGGACCCTACATCGGATGATCGGTCTATATGGCAGCTATATCCAAATCTGGACCGATCTGGGCCAAATAAATCGGATAATAATTGCGACCTCTAGAGGCTCAAGAAGTCAAGATCCCAGATCGGTTTATATGGCAGCTATATCATCTAAGCCAAATTAACGAATAATGTCGAAGGGCCTAATACAACTCACTGTCCCAAATTTCAGCAAAATCGGATAATTAATGTGGCTTTTATGGGCCTGAGACCCTACATCGGATGATCGGTCTATATGGCAGCTATATCCAAATCTGGATCGATCTAAGCCAAATTAACGAAGAATGTCGAAGGGACTAACACAACTCACTGTCCCAAATTACAGCAAAATCGGATAATAAATGTGGGCCTAAGACCCTAAATCTGAGGTTCGGTCTATATGGCAACTATATCCAAATCTGAACCGATCTGAGCCAAATTGACGAAACATGTCAAAGGGCCTAACACAACTCACTGTCTTAAATTCCAACAAAATTGGATAATAAATGTGGCTTTTATGGGCTTAAATCTGAGGATCGGTTTATATGGCAGCTATATCCAAATCTGGACCGATCTTAGCAAAATTAACGAAGGAGCGTTTGGGGGCCTAGCACAACTCTCTCTCTCAAATTTCAGCAAAATCGGATAATAAATGTGGCTTTTATGGGCCTAAGACCCTAAAATGGCCGATCGGTCTGTATGGGGGCTATATCAAGATATAGTCCATCTTCGAACTTAACCAGCTTTTGGACATAAAAAGAATCTGTGCAAAATTTCAGCTCAATATCTCTATTTTTAAAGACTGTATCGTGATTTCAACAGACAGATGGATAGACGGACGGACATGTCTAGATCGCCTTAGATTTTTACGCTGATCAAGAATATAAAGTCTTTATAGGGTCGGAAATAGATATTTCGATGTGTTGCAAACGGAATGACAAAATGAATATACCCCCATCCTTCGGTGGTGGGTATAAAACGTACAACTAAAATCAAGTAAAAAGGCATTAAGTTCGCCCGGGCCGAACTTTGAATACCCACCACCTCGGCTATATAAGTAATCCCCCTATCGTCACAATCCGATGAATATTAAATTACTTATGCACCCGAATTCGGCACGGACATTGAGTGGTCTAATAAATATAAGTCACTGTTAAATTTTGTAGATCAAAGTTTTGGTCATTTTGGCTGCTATATCCAAATAAAGGGTGATTTTTTTGAGGTTAGGATTTTCATGCATTAGTATTTGACAGATCACGTGGGATTTCAGACATGGTGTCAAAGAGAAAGATGCTCAGTATGCTTTGACATTTCATCGTGAATAGACTTACTAACGAGCAACGCTTGCAAATCATTGAATTTTATTACCAAAATCAGTGTTCGGTTCGAAATGTGTTCAAATTTTGACAAATTTTGTTCAGCGATGAGGCTCATTTCTGGTTGAATGGCTACGTAAATAAGCAAAATTGCCGCATTTGGAGTGAAGAGCAACCAGAAGCCGTTCAAGAACTGCCCATGCATCCCGAAAAATGCACTGTTTGGTGTGGTTTGTACGCTGGTGGAATCATTGGACCGTATTTTTTCAAAGATGCTGTTGGACGCAACGTTACGGTGAATGAACACATTTCGAACCGAACACTGATTTTGGTAATAAAATTCAATGATTTGCAAGCGTTGCTCGTTAGTAAGTCTATTCATGATGAAATGTCAAAGCATACTGAGCATCTTTCTCTTTGACACCATGTCTGAAATCCCACGTGATCTGTCAAATACTAATGCATGAAAATCCTAACCTCAAAAAAATCACCCTTTATAAACCGATCTGGACCATAAAGAACATGGATGTCGAAAAGCCTAACATAAATCACTGCTTCAAATTTCAACGAAATCCGATAATAAATGCCCTCGAGACTTTTTTCTATATGGCACCTATAACCAAATCTGGACCGATGTATACCAGATTAAACAAGGATATTATAATCATCCAATTTTATTATAACTCCACTACTATATACGTAGTTATATCTTAATAGGGGCTGGTCTCGATCATATTTTATTCAGGTTCCGAGAATTCATATACAAGTAACATTTTCAGATAATAAATCAGCTTTTTATGGGATTAAGACCCTTTATCGACAGATAAGTATCTATAACAGCTATATCTTAATATACTCAGACCCTAACCATATTTGGGTCGAATGTTGGGAGGCCTAACTACTCACTGTTTCAAATTTCAGCGAAATCGGTAAGAAAAATAAAGCATTTATGGGCATAAGACCCGTTATCGGGAGATCGGTATATATGACATCTATATCTAAATATAGTCCGATCTTAACTACTGTGTGGCCCAAAAAGTAATTGCGGATTTTTTAAAAGAAAGTAAATGGATTTTTAATAAAACTTAGAATGAACTTTAATCAAATATACTTTTTTTACACTTTTTTTTCTAAAGCAAGCTTAAAGTAACAGCTGATAACTGACAGAAGAAAGAATGCAATTACAGAGTCACAAGCTGTGAAAAAATTTGTCAACGCCGACTATATGAAAAATCCGCAATTACTTTTTGGGCAACCCAATATATTGAGGTCAGATGTCGGTAGGCTTAAAATAACCCACTGACACACGGACATCGTTAAATCGTCTTAGAATTTTACGACGATCCGAAATATATATACTACTAGCTGAATCGGGCCCGCTCCGCTGCGCCTTCTTTTACTTTATATGGAACAAAAGTTTCCTTGGAATATTTATTTTCGACAATTAAACAGCTTTTAGAGAAATACCATGCTACGAAAATAGTATATTGCTTGACTAACAATTTAAAAATATAAGTGTCTTTGTCCGAATCCCTTATGATCTTTATTGGTCTACGAATTTAAGTTTGAATGTAAGTTGTACTCTATTCTTAAAAAACTTTATTTCAGCCCGCTACTCTCATGATATCTGATTTAGGTGTGTTTTCGGGGCTGAGGTGGTCTCCCAGACACTTGACCCTGAAAAAATATCAGCATCGTGCTCTTCTTTCAAAAACTATTTATTTAAACCCCATATTGCCATTGGTTTAAGTTTGTTTACAGGATGAGGCGTCCCCCAAACACATGGCCCAAAATAGTTTATCAAATTCGTTTTCTTATCTTAAATACCAGATATTGGCATGGTCGAACAGTTTTTACCCTTTGCGGGGAGTTTTGGGATTGGGGTGGTCCCCCAAACACTAAGTCCGAAAAATATAAGAGCAACGTGCTCTATTCTCATATATCTATATATCATTTATTTGAACCCCATATTTTGGGAAAGGGGTTGACCCCCAGAAAATTGGTCCCGAAAGTGGGTATTAATTCTTGTTCTACCCCCCCATACCTTTCATTTAAGCTCCACATTGACATGGTCGGTATATATGGCCAATTTAGGGGTGTTTTGGGGATTAGGGTGGTCGGCCAAACACTAAGCCCGGAAAATATATCAGCAACGTGCTCTATTCTCATATATCTATGTATCATTTATTTGAACCCCATATTGCCATTCGCCTCAAAATTGGATATCAAATTCGTTTTCAAATCTCATATAAATTCCATATTGCAAAAGTCAGCAAATATGTCCGGTTTGGGTTATTGGCCCTAAAAACTATATATATTTAGATCCACTCTCTTTACGACCCAAATTGTCTTGGTGGGCAAATATGTCCTATTTGGGGATTGTTATGGTGGTGGGACGTCCCCTAGACAGTTGGTCCCTAATGTTGATATAAGATACGTGGTCTACTCCCAAATACCTTTAATTTGAGCCCCGTATTTCCATAGTCGGCAAACTTGACCGGCTTGGGGAGTGTTTTGGGGGATGGGCGGCTACTCAGTGAGTTGGCCTTGAAAATATATATAGGATTCGTGTTCGACTCTAAAAACCCTCTTATTTGAGCCTCATATTGCAAAAGTCAGCAAATACATACTATTTGAGTGGTGTTGTGGGGGCGGCGTGGCCCCATAGACACTTTTCCCAAATATTTATATCAGATTCGTGCTTTACTCCCAAAGACCGTTCATTTGAGCCCCATATGGCTATGGTCGTAAATATGTCCGATTTAGGGGTGTTTTGGGGGTTGGGGTGGTCCTCTTAGCACTTGGTTCGACAAATGGATATCAGTTACGTTTTCTTATCCTAAATACCTTTCATTTGAGTCCCATATTGTCGTGATTAGTCTAAATATATGTTTGGTAGGTTTTAGGGTGGGGCGGCCTCCCTAGGTACCCCATCCGAAAATTGGATACCAAATTTTTATTTTTAGGGTACTATATGAGAGCACACAAAATTTCGCTTAAATCGCACCACCCATCTCCGAGATCTGGCGTTTCTGAAAATTAGGGTAAGGGGGAGGGTCCGCCCCCCCTTCAGATATCAAAAAATGTAGTACCCTATTTTCACCACGGGATCATTATGCACCATCTGTGAAAATTTCAAGAAAATCGGTTCAGCCGTTTCTGAGTCTATAAGGAACACACAAACATACAAACAAACACAAATTGATTTTTATACCCTCCACCATAAGATGGGGGGTATACTAATTTCGTCATTCTGATTGTAACTACTCGAAATATTCGTCTGAGACCCCGTAAAGTATATATATTTTTGATCGTCGTGAAATTTTATGTGGATCTAGCCATGTCCGTCCGTCTGTCTGTCGAAAGCACGCTAACTTCCGAAGGAGTAAAGCTAGCCGCTTGAAATTTTGCACAAATACTTCTTATTAGTGTAGGTCGGTTGGTATTGTAATGGGCCATATCGGTCCATGTTTTGATATAGCTGCTATATAAACCGATCTTGGGTCTTGACTTCTTGAGCCTCTAGAGTGCGCAATTCTTATCTTGACTTCTAGAGCCTCTAGAGTCTTGACTTCTAGAGCCTCTAGAGGTCGCAATTATTATCCGATTTGCCTGAAATTTTGTACGACGGATTCTCTCATGACCATCAACATACGTGTTTATTATGGTCTGAATCGGTCTATAGCCCGATACAGCTCCCATATAAATCGATCCCTCTATTTTACTTCTTGAGCCCCCAAAGTGCGCAATTCTTATTCGAATTGGCTGACATTTTACACAGGCCTCGAACATATAATTTAATTGTGGTCCAAACCGGACCATATCTTGATATCGCTCTAATAGCAGAGGAAAGCTTTTCTTATATCCTTTTTCCCCAAAGAAGAGATGCCCGGAAAAGAACTCGACAAATGCGATCCATGGTGGAGGGTATATAAGATTCGGCCCGGCCGAACTGAGCACGCTTTTACTTGTTGTATATAAGATGTAGGGTCAGAAATTGATATTTCCATGTGTTGCAAACGATATGACTAAATGAATATACCCCCTATCCTACGGTGGTGGGTATAAAAATATCATGTGGAATAGAGATTATTCACGAAATCGCCTTCAAAATAAAACTACCGACCAAATTGAATCAAGATTCAAAGCCAAACAAGCGTCGGCTGCTGTATGTAACCTTTTCATGCTTATCAGCTGACCCCCAAAATAGCAATTAATCACATTGGCAACACTGGACGATGCCCAATATATGTGACCGCTGCTTAATGCAACATGACTAAGTTAAAAAGTTCTCTTTTGTTTTCTTTTAGGTTGTTATTTTTTGTGTGTGTTGAATTTAATGGAACGTCCATATGGTGGTTTGCATTTTTGGCCTGTTGTTTCTTAACGTGTTTTAGGATCCATTAGCATTGCACCATGCTGAGTGCTGAATCAGTGAAGAGTGAGTCTAATATTCTCTACAGTTGCCACCAAGGTAGTTTGACATAAAGCCACTTTTGGTTATTATGTGTAGAGAAGAGGCACTCTTTTGGGGCTTTCGTCGATGCTGACAAATGATGATAATCAATATGCCGCACTAGCCTAAAAGGTGCTCTTTTGGGCACTGTGGTGGAGCTGCTGCTATCTATCTAAGGGATTTATTTCGTGGCCGGACAAAAGGAAACTAAGGTAGAAAGAGGCTTATTTTAATGTTAAGCAATAAATCGAAATTTTCTGATTGCATGATTCGCTGCAGCGTCCTCCATAGTCTTCTTAATTAAGCTGTAACCGTAATAGTTGGTTGGTTGTTTGCTTACTTGACTTAAGTAGCTTGAAATTGATAAATTTTAATGAAGTCATTTGTATTGATTACGAGCAAAACAAGCACCCATTTAACTCAACTGGAACAATGCGGAGGCGATTTTAATATTCTGCTACAAATTCCAGCTCAAATCTGTGTTTAAGAGGGATTTTTTTCTTTCACTTTGTGTTAAGATAAGAGAAATGAAATATGTTCCAGCTTTTTTCGTAATTTCAATGTGTAGGATTTGTATGTCTTCGAAAACAGCTACCAAGGAAATGTATGGCTTTTCTATGGAAGCAAATTGCAACGGCCGTGGGTAATAACCTCAATAATGGCGGCTCATGATCACTCCACAAGTCAGTAGTAGTCAAGATCTAGCAATCATGGACCCAGCTGCAGATTTGGGTGCCTTGTCTTCTCTAGTCTATGAAAAACAAAGGAATAGTAAAAACGGACCCCCCCCCCCCAACGTTGACGACCCACGCAAACGAAAAAAGGACCATGATTTGCGGATCTGCACCTGGAATGTCCGCACTCTTTATAGAGAAGGTGCAGTATACGCGCAGGCGGATGTAAATATTAGAGAAGTACAAGGCAGATATAACTGCCTTACAGGAAGTGCGATGGACTGGGAATGGCATCACTACAACACCAAACGGTGACGAACTATACTATAGCTGCTATAACACGAGGCATGAATTTGGCTGCGGATTTGTGGTTAGTCGGAGACTGAAACACCTTGTATCCAGCTTTACTCCGGTTGATGAGAGGCTAGCCACAATCCGCATAAAAACCAAATTCTTCAACATCAGCCTTATTTGTGCCCATGCCCCGACGGAAGACAAAGACGAGCAGACCAAGGATATTTTCTACGAGCGCCTAGAGAGAGAATACGACCGCTGCCCCACCCATGATATTAAAATCGTTCTGGGAGATTTTAATGCGAAAATAGGGAAGGAAGACATTTTTGGCCCAACAGTCGGAAAGTTGAGCCTCCACGAGATAACGTCCAGTAATGGGTTGAGGCTGATAGATTTTGCCGCGGCAAAAAACATGGTAGTTAGTAGCACCAGATTTCAACATAAAAATATTCACAAAGCCACATGGCTGTCACCCGAGCAAAACACGAGAAACCAAATTGATCATGTAGTGATAGATGGAAGGCATTCATCCAGAGTGTTAGATGTACGATCGATCCGTGGAGCGAATATAGATTCGGATCATTACCTTGTTGCAGCAAAGTTTCGCACCCGTTTGTACATAGCGAGGAAAGTACGATCTGACACTGTACGGAAGCTGGACATTGACAAGCTGCAGACACAACAAATGGCAGCGGCATACTCCACTCGACTGGCCCAACTGCTTCATGAAAGTACTCCTTGTTCCGATGATGTAATGGCGCAGTGGCAAACTATTGCCCACTCCATGGAAAATGCCGCGAAAACCGTACTTGATAAAGTAAATGGAGAAAGTTGGGAACCACAACTGTGAGACAGTCAGTAACTTTATCTACCTCGGCACCGCCGTAACCGAAACGAATGACACCAGTTTTGAGATTAAGCGAAGAATAATACTGGCAAACAGGTGCTATTTTGGACTAAGTAAGCAGTTTAGAAACAAGGCCACCTCTGGACCGACGAAGACTACACTATACAAGACACTGATACTTTCCGTGTTGTTATATGGTTCTTGAGCATGGGTACTTGTGAAAGCAGATGAGGCAGTGCTTGGAGTATTTGAGAGAAAGATTCTTCGTAAAATATATGGACCAGTAAAATGTATGAACCACGAGCTGTATGACCTGTATGACGACGATAGCATAGTTACATGCATCAAAATACAACGGCTGCTTTGGCTAGGTCATGTTGTCAAAATGGATGAAGAAGCTCCAGCTAAGAAGTCTTTGAAGGCAAGACCAAAAGCCCTATGGAAAGATCAAGTTGTGGGAGACACCTCGAAACTTGGTGTCAGAGATTTTAGAATGAGCGCAGTAGATCGAGGCGCTTGGAACGCTATTCTACGTTCGGCTTGTGGAACAAATATTCTGTCATAGCCAATTAAAATAAATTAAAGAATGGCCCTAAACACTCCGAGCGAATTCATAGACCAATTAAGATAATATGGATTCAGATAAAGGCAGTTATATTGTTATACTGTTAGTCAAGCGATATACCATTTTCCTAGCATAGCGATTCACTAAAAGCTCTTTATTTGCCAAGCATTAATATTCAAAAGATAATTTTTTTCCACATAAAGTAAAAGAAGGCGCAGCGGAGCGGCCGGGTTCAGCTAATTTTACAAATTTTGCCCATGAACATTCCACTAAGGAACAGGAGCAAACTTCTCACATATCAATGAGTGCAGTCCGATTCAAGTTTTTAGGGGCCTCCTTTTTATAGCCGAGTCCGAACGGCGTGCCACAGTGCAACACCTTTTTGGAAAGAAGTTCTACATGGCATAGTACCTCACAAATGTTACCAGCATTAGGAGGGGAAAACCACCGCTAAAAATTTTTCTGATGGTCTCGCCAGGATTCGAACCCAGGCGTTCAGCGTCATAGGCGGACATGCTAACCTCTGCGCTACGGTGGTTTCCGGCCGGGTTAAGCTAGTATATATAATTAGCTGACCCGGGCCCGCTCCGCTGCGCCGTCTTTTACTTTATATGGAACAAAAGTTTCCTTGGAATATTTATTGTCGACAATAAAGGAGCTTTTAGAGAATTAACATGCTACGAAAATAGTACATCGCTCGACAAACGGTTTAACAATATAAGTGCCTTTATCTGAATCCCATATGATCTTTATTGGTCTTCAAATTTAAGTTTGGATGTAAGGTGTACTCCATTCTTAAAATACTTTATTTCACCCCGATATTCTCATGTCTGATTTAATAGGTGAGACACCTGGCCCTGAAAAAACATCAGCATCGTGCTCTTCTCTCAAATACCATTTATTTAAACCCCATATTGGCATTGGTTTAGGGGAGTTTACAGGATGAGGCGTCCCCCAAACACATGGCCCCAAAATAGGTTATCAAATTTGTTTTCTAATCTTAAATAACTTTCATTTGAGCCACATATTGGCATGGTCCAAAAATTTTTACTCTTTGGGGGTTTTGGGGATGAGGTGGTGCCCTAGATACATGGTCATACATTTGGATATCAAATTCGTATTCTACTCCTAATTCCTTTATTTAAACCCCATATTGCAATGGTCAGTAAAAAAATTGCTGTTTGTGGGGTATTTTGTCCCGAAAGTGGTTATCAATTCTTGCTCTACCGCCCAATACCTTACATTTAAGCTCCATATTGACATAGTCTGTAAATATGCCCGATTTAGGGGTGTTTTGGGGATTGGGGTGGTTCCCCAAACACTAAGCCCGGATGATATATCAGCAACGTGCTCTATTCTCATATATCTATTTACCATTTATTTGATCTTTCTGGCCTCAAAATTGGATATCAAATTCATTTTTATACCCACCACCGAAGGATGGGGGTATATTCATTTTGTCATTCCGTTTGCAACACATCGAAATATCCATTTCCGACCCTATAAAGTATATATATTCTTGATCAGCGTAAAAATCTAAGACGATCTAGACATGTCCGTCCGTCTGTCCGTCTGTCTGTTGAAATCACGCTACAGTCTTTAAAAATAAAGATATTGAGCTGAAATTTTGCACAGATTCTTTTTTTGTCCATAAGCAGGTTAAGTTCGAAGATGGGCTATATCGGACTATATCTTGATATAGCCCCCATATAGACCGATCCGCCGATTTAGGATCTTAGGCCCATAAAAACCACATTTATTATCCGATTGTGCTGAAATTTGGGCAGTGAGTTGTGTTAGGCCCTTCGATATCCTTCGTCAATGTGGCTCAGATCGGTCCAGATTTGGATATAGCTGCCATATTGACCGATCCTCCGATTTAGGGTCAAAGGCCCATAAAATCCACATTTTTTATCCGATTTCGCTAAAATTTGGGACAGTGAGTTGTGTTAGGCTCTTCGACATCCTCCGTCAATTTGGTCCAGATCGGTTCAGATTTGGATATAGCTGTCATATAGACTGATTTCTTGATTTATGGTTTTGGGCCCATAAAATGCTCATTTATTGTCCGATGACGCCGAATTTTGGGACAGTGAGTTAGGTTAAGCCCCTTGACATACTTCTGCAATATCGCACAGATCGGT
This sequence comes from Stomoxys calcitrans, assembly GCF_963082655.1. Lineage (NCBI taxonomy): Eukaryota > Metazoa > Arthropoda > Insecta > Diptera > Muscidae > Stomoxys > Stomoxys calcitrans. Next base: position 52,429,161 of record NC_081552.1, on the reverse strand, counting down.
CCAGATTTAGATATAGCTGCCATATAGACCGATATCTAGGTTTTAGGTTTTGGGGCCATAAAAGACGCATTTATTGTCCGATTTCGCTGAAATTTGGGACAGTGCTATGTGTTAGGCTTTTCGACATTTTTGTGTAACTTGGCCCAAATCGGTCCCGATTTGGATATAGCTGTCATGTAGACCGATATCTCGATTTAATATCTTGGCCCCATAAAATGCGCATTTATAATCCGATTTCACTGAAATTTGGCACAGTGACTTATGTTAGGCTTTTCGACATCCGTGTCGTATATAGTTCAGATCGGTTAATTTTTAGATATAGCTAATGTACTTATTAGTATTTGGTCCAAATCGGAGCATATTTGGATATAACTGATATGGGACATAAGGTATACAATTTTCACCGAATTTTGATGAAAGGTGGTGTACATATATACCCGAGGTGGTGGGTATCCAAAGTTCGGCCCGGCCGAACTTAACGCCTTTTTACTTGTCTAATCTCATTTAATATGTCCGGTTTGGGGTATTTGCCCTAAAAACTATAAATATTTAGTTCCACTCTCTTTAAGACACAAACTCATTAAGTTGGTCTTGAAAATAAATATCGGATTCGTGTTTTACTCTAAAAACCCTCTTATTTGAGACTCATATTGCAAAAGTCAGCAAATACTTCCTATTTGGGTGGAGTTGTGGGGGTGGGGTGGCCCCATAGGCACTTTTCCCGAATATTGATATCAGATTCGTGCATTACTCCCAAAAACCTTTCATTTGAGCCTCATATTGCTATGGTCGTAAATTTGTCCCCTTTGGGGCCGTTTTCGGGGAGAGGCCCAAACACGTGGTCCCATATTTGAATATCAGATACGTATTCTACACTCAATTACCTTTTATTTAAGCCCCATAGTCCAATGGTCTGTAAATAAGTCCTGTTTGGGGGGTGTTTTGGGGGAAGGGTTGGAATCCCAGAAACGTAGTCCTACATTTGGATATTAGGTTCGTATTCTACTCGCATATACCTTTTATTTGAGTCGCGTATTGGTATGGTCGTTAAATATGTCCGATTTAGGGGTATTTTTGGGTTAGGGTGGTTCCCATAACACTTTTTCCGACAATTGGATATCACATACGTTTTCTTATCCTAAATAACTTTCATTTGAGTCCCATATTGTCGTGATTATATGTTTGGTAGGTTTTAGGGTGGGGATACCAAATTTTTTTTTTTAGGTCACTATATGAGGGCACATAAAATTTCGCTTAAATCGCACCACCCAACTCGGGGATCTGGCGTTTCTGAAAATTGGGGTAATTCACCACGGGATCATTATGCACCATCTGTGAAAATTTAAAAAAAATAGCTTCAGCCATTTCTGAGTCTATAAGGACCACACAAACAAACACAAATTGATTTTTATACCCTACACCACTACTGTGGAACAAGTATTATAACTTAGTGAATTAGTTTGTTACATCCAAAAGGAAGAGAGATAGACCCATTGATAAGTATTCCGATCGACTCAAAATCACTTTCTGATTCGATTTAGCTATGTCGGTCTGTCTGTCTGTCCGTCTGTCCGTGTTTATTGTATACCAACTACAGGTCGCAATTTTCATCCGATCGTCTTCAAATTTGGTATGGGCATGTTTTTCGGCCTAGAGGCGAAGCCTATTGAAATTGGAGAAAATCGGTTCAGATTTGGATATAGCTCCCATACATATGTTCGTCCGTTATGCAGTAATAATGCAATAAAATAGTCATTTATTACCCAGGAAGGATTTCCTAATGACTCCCGACATTACTGGTGAATTTCATGGAAATCGGTTCAGTATTAGTTATAGCTCCCATATATATGTTCGTCAGATTTTGGGTAATTTGCAATAATGTCATTTGTCAACCGTAGTTATTACAGTTTGAACATATTTTTGCTCGCCGAGGTCCATCAAAAATGGTTCACAATTGGATATAGCTCCCATATTGTACTTATAGGGTAGGTGTAGGATAATATACCGTCGACACCGCCCGACTTTTGCCCTTCCTTACTGGTTATATATAAGAAGTAGATATGTAGGATATGCGCGTGATGGGCATAATTTTATTTACATACCAAACTTCTGTCAAACCAGCAAAAATTAAGCTTCAAGAACCCGAATAAAGACGATCGAGAGACTGGTTTACATGGGGGCAATATCAGGTTATAGACTGATTTGGACCGTATTTAGCACAGTTTTTGGAAATCGTAACAAAACACCGCATATAAAATTTCACCAAATCGGATAAAAGTTACGGCTTGTAATGCTTCAAGAACTCAAATCGTGAGGTCAGTTTATATGGGAGCTATATCAGATTGTAGACAGATTTGGACCGAATTTGGCACAGTTTTCGGATTTACAGCCGAATCGGACAAAATTTTCGGCTTCCAAGGTCTATAAGGAACACACAAACAAACTTACAAACAAACACAAATAAATATTAATATATAAGACTATCTGGAGAGGTCCCACTCCACTGCGGCTCCTATCACTCTCTTATTTTATCTGAGCCCAATATTGGCACGGTCCGGAAAAATGTCATGTTTGGTGGTGTTGGTACGGCCTTTCAGATATTTCGCCCCAATGTGGATATCATATTTGTGCTCCACTCTCATATTTGGTACATTTGAGACTTACATTGCTATGGTCGGTGAATATGTTCGGTATGAGAATGTTTTTGGGGATGAGGTGGACCCACCTGCATCTGATTCGTGCTCTAGTCTCAGGTACTTTTCATTTGAGTCTAATATTGACATTATTATACCCTGCACCATAGGATAAGGGTATTCTAATTTCGTCATTCTGTTTGTAACTACTCGAAATATTCGTCTGAGACCCCATAAAGTATATATTTTCTTGATCGTCGCGACATTTTATGTCGATCTAGCCATGTCCGTCCGTCCGTCTGTCTGTCAAAAGCACGCTAACTTCCGAAGGAGTAAAGCTAGCCACTTGAAATTTTTGCACAAATACTTCTTATTAGCGTAGGTCGCTTGGTATTGCAAATGGGCCATATCGGTCCTTGTTTTGATATAGCTGCTATTAAAACCGATCTTGCCATATAGACCGATCCTCCGATTTGGGGTCTAAGGCCCATAAAGCCACATTTACTCTCAGATTTTGCTGAAATTTGGGACAGTGAGTTGTGTTGGGTCTTGATTTCTTGAGCCTCTAGAGTGCGCAATTCTTATCCGATTGGAATGAAATTTTGCACATAGTGTTTTGTTATGATATCCAACAACTGTGCCAAGTATGGTACAAATCGGTTCTTAACCTGATATAGCTGTCATATAAACCGATCTTGGGTCTTGAATTCTTTAGCCTCTAGAGGGCGCAATTCTTATCCGATTTGAATGAATTTTTGCACGAAGTATTTTGTTATGATATCGAACAAATGTGCCAAGTATGGTTCAAATAGGTTCATAACCTGATATAGCTGTCATATAAAAAGGGACTTGACTTCTTGAGCTTCTAGAGGGCGAAATTCCTATCCGATTTGGCTAAAATTTCGCATGACGTATTTTATTCTTACTTTCAACAGCTGTGTCAAATAAGGTTCAAATCGGTTCATATCCCGATATAGCTGCCATATAAACCGATCTGGGGTCTTGACTTCTAGAGTCTTTAGAGGTCGCAATTATTATCCGATTTGCCTGAAATTTTGTACGACGGATCCTCTCATGACCATCAATATACGTGTTTGTTATGGTCTGAATCGGTCTATAGCCCGATATAGCTCCCATATCAATCGATCTCTCTATTTTACTTCTTGAGCCCCCAAAGGGAGCAAATCTTATTCGAATTGGCTGACATTTTACACAGGTCTCCAACATATAATTTAATTGTGGTCCAAACCGGACCATATCTTGATATCGCTCTAATGGCAGAGTAAATATTTTCTTATATCCTGTTTTGCCTAAGAAGAGATGCCGGGAAAAGAACTCGACAAATGCGATCCATGGTGGAGGATCGCATTTGTCGGCCGGGCCGAACTTTGGATACCCACCACCTCGGGTATATATGTAAACCACCTTTCATCAAAATTCGGTGAACATTTTATACCTTATGTCCCATTTCAGTTATATCCAAATATGTTCCGATTTGGACCAAATACTAATAAGTATATTAGCTATATCTAAAAATAAACCGATCTGAACTATATACGACACGGATGCCGAAAAGCCTAACATAAGTCACTGTGCCAAATTTCAGTGAAATCGGATTATAAATGCGCCTTTTACATTATACAGACATTAAATCGAGATATCAGTCTACATGGCAGCTATATCCAAATCGGGACCGATTTGGGCCAAGTTGCATAAAAAGCACACAAAGCACTGTCCCAAATTTCAGCGAAATCGGACAATTAATGTCGCTTTTATGGGCCCAAAACCTTAAGTCGAGAGACCGGTCTATATGGCAGCTATATCCAAATCTGGACCGATCTGAGCCAAATTAACGATGAATGTCGATGGGTCTTACACAACTCACTGCCCAAATTTCAGCGAAATCGGATAAAAAATGTGGCTTTTATGGGCCTTAGACCCCAAATCGGAGTATCGGTCTATATGACAGCTATATCCAAATCTGGACCGATCTGAGTCAAATTAACGATGAATGTCGATGGGCCTTACACAACTCACTGTCCCAAATTTCAGCGAAATTGGATAAAAATTTTGCTTTTATGGGCCTTAGACCCCAAATCGGAGGATCGGTCTTTATGGCAGCTATATCCAAATCTGAACCGATCTGGTCCAAATTAACGAAGGAAGTCGAAGGGCTTAACGCAACTCACTGTCCCAAAATTCAGCAAAATCGGAGAGAAAATTTGGCTTTTGTGGGCCTAAGACCCTAAATCGGACGATCGGTCTATATGGCAGCTATATCCAAATCTGGACCGATCTGGGCCAAATTGACTAAGGAAGTCGGGGGCCTAACACAACTTACTGTCCCAAATTTCAGCAAAATCGGTTAATAAATGTGGTTTTTATGGGCCTAAGACCCTAACTCGGCGGATCGGCCTATATGGGGGCTATATGAAGATATAGTCCGATATTGCCCATCTTCGAACTTAACCTGCTTATGGGCAAAAAGAACCTGTGCAAAATTTCAGCTTAATATCTCTATTTTTAAAGACTGTAGCGTGATTTCAACAGACAGACGGACGGACATGTCTAGATCGTCTTAGATTTTTACGCTGATCAAGAATATATATTTATAGGGTCGGAAATGGATATTTCGATGTGTTGCAAACGGAATGACAAAATGAATATACCCGCATCCTTCGGTGATGGGTATAAAAAAAAGTGTGGACGGATTTGCACTTATATGGCCGTAGTAACAACAATTTTCAAACGATCTGTTCGAAAAAAATTCGGTTCAGATTTAGATATTGCTCCCGTATACATATATCTATTGCCCGAATTTATAATTGTAGGGTTGGTGAAGGCTTTTACCTTTCCCTACTGGTTTAATTTAGCCCAGATCGGTCCAGATTTGGATATAGCTGCTACACAGGCCGATCTCTCGATTTAAAGTCTTGGCCCCATAAAAGACGCATTTGTTATCCGATTTCGCTGAAATTTGACACGGTGACTTATTGGAAGCTTTTCGACATCCGTGTCGTATATGGTTCAGATCGGTCTATATTTGGATATAGCTACCAAAAGGACCAATATTTTATTCTACAAAATTTAACAGTGACTTTTATTTATTAGACCCCTCAATGTTCGTGCCGAATTTGGTTCAAATCAGACCATATTTCGATATAGCTGCTATGGGTGCATAAATAGTGCATTTTTCTCCAAATTATGAAGAAATGTGGTTTACCCGAGGTGTTGCATATCCAACGTTTGGCCCGACCGAACTTAATTTTTTTTCGCTTGCTTAGGCTTCTTCATGTTTCGTGAATACGACCGTTAAAGTTCAGCTGCAAACATTTGAAATATAATCGAAAACGTTCTTTACGAATATCTATAATTTGAAATCGTAAAAGTTTATCGTCCATATGATGATGACAAATAAAAAGGCGAATTATTTATGCTTATCACACATTTTTAGAGGCATTTTAAGAGGAAATGTCTTACACGTTAGAGGGAGATATTTATCTCCCCACACGTATAAACTAAAGAGGATAAGGACATTTCCCCCCAAAACATTTGGCAAAACAAGAAAAGCTTAAGCACCCTTAATTACTTCTTCTTTGCTTGCTTACAACTTCCAACTTACTCTCCTAGTTGGCAAAATACCCTTCTTGCCATCCCTTATTGAGAGGCAGTGAGTATGGGTAAGCTACATAGCAGTTTTAGTTTATCGCCAATATTGACTTATACTACTGCACTTTGTGATACAGCAAAACTTTAAGTCGCTTTAAGTTCCAACTTACGATAAAATTGATGATGTTTGATGACTTTTAAGGTGATTACAATGGCTTTAACCATGGGTATCCCCCCCATCATAATGAAAATCGACTTCCCACCAACCGCCCCCCCCCCCCAAAAAAAAAAAAAAAAAAAAAAAAAAACAGATTCCCTTTGCTGGAAGTGTTGTGTTGTGTCAGATTGACCACCACTTGCTGTTCGAGCCATCAAATTTATGGCTCACATAAAATCATATGTATTTTAGTTGGCTCTAGCCACAGGGGAGATTCATGGGACCACATATGGTCCTTGACGATGTACGACCACATGAGTGTCCAAGAACTCACACTCTCTCTCTAGAACTCTACCCACCCGACTCATTACAAGCATTTTCGACATCAATCAATACGCCTTCCAAATATTTTCCATTTCTTGTTGTTTTCTGCCAGCGCTGGTGGGGAAATAAGGTAGCCCTAGGATAACCCCAGAAATTCTTGTAGATTTCGTTGATTCAGTTAGTCATTCTCTTACAGTTAACTGGCGAGCACTTTTCTTTGTTTTCTAGACAGTTATATGTGTCGAAACAAATCCCTATGTGTTGGTGAAAAAAGGGACATGCCTGCCAGTAAGGCCAAAATGCATCCCTTATGGTCGGAAAGGTTAGCTTCATCATCCATCCGCCACACACGTGTGGTTGATGATGATGACGTTGCAGATGATGTTGAGCGTAAGCCTGATGGTTTTACTTCCATCTATTGAATTCTTGCACTTCATTTTCTTGCTGATGCTGTGCAGATAAAGTGAAATGTTAATTAAAAGTTCAAAATCCCTAACAAAGCTCGATTTCAGTATCTTCTTTGATTTTTTTTTTTTCAATTTTCTTTAAAGGAAATGAGATTGTTGTTCTAACAAGCGTAAACTTAGTTCAAGTGGAACAAACTGGTTCCATTAATAAAGATTTTTCACAGATTTCTTTTAGAATGGGAAGGGGAACAAGGGAAAATAAGAAAAGAATATTTTGAAATCTACTTTTTAAAATGTGTTAGAAACCTTTTCGACTTTTTTTTCTCGTAACTAACACTAAGGTGATGTCCCCTATAAATGCATTGCATTGCATTGACGATTAGGAAATTTAAGGATTAGAGGGGGGAGAAGTGTTTATTGATATTCCTTTGGTGGGCAAGACATTAGCCGGATGTCGATTCCACATACGAATGGTTCAGGTGAAAAGTTTATATTGTCGGTAATGCATGGCCCTAGAGAACACACTAACGTCAGGAATAAGAAGACGTATAGCCCAGGAACACACGCCACGAAAGTAACGATACAGCAGTACAACGCTACCCACATTCCGACCATTTTCAAGAGAAGCAATAGAGTTGCTTACCCTACTGTCCCGGTCAAGCCCGGTCAATATATGAGAGTTGTACACAATTTTCCTCCTGATGTAGGTACACAGAAAATAAGTAAGTGCGTGCTAAGTTCGGCCGGGCCGAATCTTATAAACGCTCCACCATGGATAGCATTTTTCGAATTCTTTGCGCGGTACTCTTTTTAGGCAAACAAAGAATAATGAATAAGAACTGTTATGCTATTGGAGCTATATATCGGTTTATATGGGAGATGTATTAAGCTATAGATCGATTCAGACCATATTGGACACGTATGTTGAAAGTCATGGGAGAAGTCATTGTACAAAACTTCAGCCAAATGTGATGAGAACTGCGCCCTCTAGAGGCTCAAGAAATCATGATACCAGGTCGGCTTATATGGCAGCTATATCAGGTTATATACCGATTTGCGCTATACTGAGCACAGTTGTTGGAAGTCATAACAAGACACCGCGTGCAAAATTTTAGCCAAATCGGATGAGAATTGCGCCCTCTAGCTGCTCAAGATCCAAGATCGGTTTATATGACAGCTATACCAGGTTATGAACCACTTTGAACCATACTTGTCACAGTTGTTGGAAGTAATACCAAAACACCACATGCAAAATTACAGCCAACTTCGATAAAAATTGCGCCCTCTAGAGGCTCAAGAAGTAAAGGCCCAAGATCAGTTTATATGGCAGCTATTTCAAAACATGGATCGATTTGTCCCATTTACAATCCCAACATACACTAATAAAAAGCAATTGTGCAAAATTTCAAGCACCCAGCTTTACTCCTTCGAAAGTTAGCGTGATATCGGCAGACAGACGGACGGACATGTCTAGATCGACTTAAAATGTCATGACGATCAAGAATATATATACTTTATGATGTCTTAGATGCATATTTCAGAGGTGTTACAAACAGAATGACGAAATTAGTATACCCCCATGTTATGGTGGAGGGTATAAAAATTGGAATTTTCGTCTTTTTTGAAAAATTAATTTTTACCGTTTACATAGAGTCGGAAAGGATAGAGATATTTTCATGATTCTTTCTGTGTTTTGTAGTAGAAGTGATAGTGGAAAAAAGTTTGTCACACACATGTACAATAGAATGTGACGTATTGGGTTGCCCAAAGAGTAATTGCGGATTGTTCATATAGTCGGCGTTGACAAATTTTTCACGGCTTGTGACTCTGTAATTGCATTCTTCCTTCTGTCAGTTATCAGCTGTTACTTTTAGCTTGCTTTAGAAAAAAAGTTTAAAAAAACTATTTGATTAAAGTTCATTCTAAGTTTTATTAAAAATGCATTCACTTTCTTTTAAAAAATCCGCAATTAGTTTTTGGGCAACCCAATAGTATTGTAGTTGTTTTTTGGGAGTATCTTTTTAAAAAATTTTGCACATTTTTGACAAAAAAAATATAGTTTACATTAAAAACGATACCATTTTTAAACCACTGAAGATATTGACATCATTCTTTTTTATTTTTTTGTGAACACGTATACTGGCACAATTGTGTAAAATTTGAAGTTTTAGCTTAAACACTGAAAAAAATCAAGCCAAAATTTTGATACAAATTAATTTGTGTTTGTTTGTATGTTTGTTTGTTTGTTTGCTTGTGGGTTTGTCAATTTGTTTGTTCCGCATATACTCAAAAACGGCTAAACCGATTTCTTTGAAATTTTCACAGATCCGGAAGGAGCAATAAGCTATATAATTTTTTGATATCGCATTGGGGGCGGATCCTCACCCTTACCCCAAAAGTACCAGCCAAAAATAAAAGTGGACTGATTGGGACAATATGGGTCTTAAATGAAAGGTATTCGAGAGTAGAGTACAAATTCCTTATAATAAATTGGGTCTAAGTAATTGGGGGGCCGCCCCGACCCCAAAAACCCCCCCAAAATAGGTTTATTGGACGATAATGACAAAATGGGAATCGAATGAAAGGTATTCGGGAGTAGATTACGAATATGGTCCGGAAGGAGCAATAGGCTATATAAGTTTTTAATATCGCAAGGGGGGCGGACCCTCTTTCTTATCCCAAAAGTACCACCCAAAACTAAAAATGGCCCGATTGGGACAATGTGGGAGTTAAATGAAAGGTATTCAAGAGTAGAGTACGATGTCCATATTGCAAATTGAGTCCAAGTAATTGGGGGCCGCCCCGACCCCAAAAACCTATTTTGGGAGGTTTTTGGGGTCGGGTCGGCTCCCCAATTACTTGGAACCAATTTTTAATATGAAATTTGTACTCTACTCTTGAATACCTTTCATTTAAGATTTTGTCCCAATCGGTCCATTTTTATTTTTGGCTGGTACTTTTGGGGTAAGGGGGAGGGTCTGCCCCCAATGCGATATCAAAAAATGATATAGCCTATTGCTAGTTCCGGACCACTCCCCACAATCTGTGAAAATTTCAAAGAAATCGGTTTAGCCGTTTTTGAGTCTATACAGAACAAACAAATTCGTCATTCTTTTTGTAACTACTCGAAATATTCGTCTCACACCCCATAAAGTATATATATTCTTGATCGTCGCGACATTTTATGTCGATCTAGCCATGTCCGTCCGTCAGTATGTCGAAAGCACGCTAACTTCCGAAGGAGTAAAGCTAGCCGCTTGAAATTTTGCACAAATACTTGTTATTAGTGTAGGTCAGTTGGTATTGTAAATGGGCCATATCGGTCCATATAAACCGATCTTGGGTCTTGAATTCTTAAGCCTCTAGAGTGCGCAATTCTCATCCGATTGGAATGCATTTTTGCACGACGTGTTTTGTTATAATATCCGACAACTTTGCCAAATATAGTTTAAATCGGTCCATAACCTGATATAGTTGTCATATAAACCGATCTTGGGTCTTGAATTCTTGAGCCTCTATAGGGCGCAATTCTTATCCGATTTGAATGCATTTTTGTACGAAATGTTTTGTTATGATATCCAACAACTTTGCCAAATACGGTTCAAATCGGTTCATAACCTGATATAGCTGTCATATAAACAGATCTGGGGACTTGACTTCTTGAGCATATAGAAGGCGCAATTCCTATCCGATTCGACTGAAATTTTTCATGAAGTATTTTATTCTTACTTTCAACAATTGTGTCAAATAAGGTTCAAATCGGTTCATAACCTGATATAGCTGCCATATAAACCGATCTGGGATCTTGATTTCTTGAGCCTCTAGAGGTCGCAATTATTATCCGATTTGCCTCAAATTTTGTACTACGGATCCTCTCATGCCCATCAACATACGTGTGTATTACGATCTGAATCGGTCTATAGCCCGATACAGATCCCATATAAATCGATCTCTCTATTTTACATCTTGAGCCTTCAAAGGGCGCAATTCTTATTCGAATTGGCTGACATTGTACACAGGTCTCCAACATATAATTTAATTGTGGTTCGAACCGGACCATATCTTGATATCGCTCTAATAGCAGAGCAAATCTTTTCTTATATCCTTTTTATACCCTCCACCATAAGATGGGGGGTATACTAATTTCGTCATTCTGTTTGTAACTACTCGAAATATTCGTCTGAGACCCCATAAAGTATATATATTCTTGATCGTCGCGACATTTTATGTCGATCTAGCCATGTCCGTCCGTCTGTCCGTCCGTCCGTCCGTCCGTCCGTCCGTCCGTCTGTCTGACGAAAGCACGCTAACTTCCGAAGGAGTAAAGCTAGCCGCTTGAAATTTTGCACAAATACTTCTTATTAGTGTAGGTCGGTTGGTATTGTAAATGGGCCATATCGGTCCATGTTTCGATATAGCTGCCATATAAACCGATCTTGGGTCTTGACTTCTTGAGCCTCTAGAGTGCGCAATTCTTATCCGATTGAAATGAAATTTTGCACGACGTGTTTTGCAATGATATCCAACAACTGTGCCAAGTATGATTCAAATCGGTTCATAACCTGATATAGCTGCCATATAAACCGATCTTGGGTCTTGACTTCTTGAGCCTCTAGAAGGCGCAATTCTTATCCGACCAGAATGAAATTTTGCACGACGTGTTTTGTTATGATATCCAATAACTGTGCCAAGTATAGTTCAAATCGGTCCATAACCTGATATAGCTGCCATATAAACCGATCTTGGGTCTTGACTTCTTGAGCCTCTAGAGGGCACAATTCTTATCCGATTGGAATGGAATTTCGCACGACGTATTTTGTTATGATATCCAACAACTGTACCAAGTATGGTTCAAATCGGTTCATAACCTGATATAGCTGCCATATAAACCGATCTTGGGTCTTGACTTCTTGAGCTTCTAGAGGGCGCAATTCCTATCCGATTTGGCTGAAATTTTGCATGACGTATTTTATTTTTACTTTCAACAATTGTGTCAAATAAGGTTCAAATCGGTTCATAACCTGATATAGCTGCCATATAAACCAATCTGGGATCTTGACTTCTTGACCCCTAGAGGTCGCAATTATTATCCGATATGCCTGAAATTTTGTACGACGGATCCTCTCATGACCATCAACAAACGTGTTTATTATGGTCTGACTCGGTCTATAGCCCGATACAGATCCCATATAAATCGTTCTCTCTATTTTACTTCGTGAGCTCCAATGGGCGCAATTCTTATACGAATTGGCTGACATTTTACACAGGTCTCCAACATATAATTTAATTGTGGTCCGAACCGGACCATATCTTGATATCGTTTTAATAGCAGAGCAACTCTTTTCTTATATCATTTTTTGCCTAAGAAGAGATGCCGGGAAAAGAACTCGACAAATGCGATCCATGGTGGAGGGTATATAAGATTCGGCCCGGCAGAACTTAGCACGCTTTTACTTGTTTAAATTTTTTCCAAAGACACAATTTTGTCAATAAAAATTTTAATAAAATTTTTTTAGTTTTAGTGAATTTTTTTAAGGAAAAAATTGTAGTGAAAAACTCTTTAAAGACAATCTAACTTCGAGACTATATTTACAGGCAAAATTTCAATGAAATTTTGCATTTTTTCCCGAAAAACATTATCCTAAAATTTTTTGATAGACAAATTTCAACAAATAATTTCAAAGACAAGATTCTAACCCATTACGCTGACCCTAAATTCCGTTGTCCGATTTTGGTGAAATTTTATATATTCATAAGTTGGCGAATTTATATTGACGTAGCAATTTTTGTAAATATTTTGAATTTTCAAAATTTTTGAAAAAACACCCCTAAATCGGCCATATATGCCGACGATGTCAATGTGGAGCTTAAATGAAAGGTATTGGGGGGTAGAGCAAGAATTGATACCCACTTTCGGGACCAATTTTCTGGGGGTCAAAGCCTTTCCCAAAATACCCCGCAACCACCAATTTTTTAGTGACCATCGCAAAATGGGGCTCAAATAAAGGTATTTGGGAGTAGAATACGAATTTGATATTTGGCACAGTTGTTGGATATCATAACAAAATACTACGTGCCAAAATTCATTCAAATTGGATAAGAATTGCGCACTCTAGAGGCTCAAGAAATCAAGACCCAAGATCGGTTTATATGGCAGCTATATGAGATTATAAACCGATTTGAACCATACTTGGCACAGTTGTTGGATATCATAACAAAACACGTAGTGCAAAATGTCATCCCAATCGGATAAGAATTGAGCGCTCTAGAGGCTCAAGAAGTCAAGACCCAAGATCGGTTTATATGGCAGCTATATCAAAACATAGACCGATATGGCCCATTTACAATACCAACCGACCTACACTAATAAGAAGTATTTGTGCAAAATTTCAAGCGGCTAGCTTTACTCCTTCGGAAGTTAGCGTGCTTTCGACGGACAGACGGACGGACGGACGGACATGGCTAGATCGACATAAAATTTCACGACGATCAAGAATATATATACTTTATGGGGTCTAAGACGAATATTTCGAGTAGTTACAATCAGAATGACGAAATTAGTATACCCCCCCATCTTATGGTGGATGGTATAATAATATGTTGTTTTCAGAAAAAATTAAAAAAAAATTGTTTTTAAAAATAATTTCGAGTTGGTCCGGCCCGTGCTGATGTTTTGTCATTACAGAATATTACGCAGAAATGTTGCCTTTAGAAAATTTTCATTGAAAGTTGTTTGGAAAAATTTCATTAAAATTTTGTTTTTGCTTGGAATTTCATTACAATTTTGTCCTTAAGAAAATAATTTTAAGGCAGCCCTTGCCTCAGCAAAATGTTGTATTTGTAGAATATGATATATATGAAATGATCATCGCCCTAAAAGGCAATTTTTTATCCGATTTCGCTGAAATTTTGCATATAGTGTTCTGTTATAACTTTCAACAACTGCGCAAAATACAGCTCAATTCGGTCTATAAGCAGATATAGCTCCCATATTTTAGCAGAATCCATGGTAGTGGGTTTCCCAAGAGTTGGACCGGCCGAACTTAGCACGCTTTTACTTGTTTTTGGCTTAATGGGTACGTAAATAAGCAAATTTGTTGATTTGGGAGTGAAGATCAGCCAGAAGCGTTGCAAGAGCTACCAATGCATTCAAAAAAATTCATGGATTATGGGCTAGGGGCATCATTGGAACATACTTCTTCGAAGATGATACCAATCGTAACGTAACTGTGAATGGTTAGGGCTATCGTGGATGATTTTCAACTTTTTTATACCCACCACCGTAAGATGTGGGGACACTAATCTAGTCACTCCGTTTGTAATACCTCGAAATATTCGATCCTCTCGACGTTCTGAGTCGATCTAGCCATGTCCGTCCGTCTGTCGAAATCTCGATAGAGGTCGAACGCGCAAAGCTGCTTGAAAATTTACACAGATACTAAGTATCAATGTCGGGCATTGAGGATTGCAAATGGGCAATATCGGTTCAGATTTAGATAGAGCTCCCATATAAACCGATCTCCTAATTTGACTTCTTGAACATCTGGAAGCTGTAATTTTTATCCGATTTGGCTCCATATAGTGTTCTTTTGCATATAGTGTTCTGCTATCACTTTCAACGACTGTGCCCAATACGGTCCAAATCAGGCTATAGCCTGATATAGCTCCCATATAAACCGAACTCACGATTTGACATCTTGAGCCCTTACAAGCCGTAATTTTCTCTGATTTGGCTGAAATTGAGCATGTAGTGCTATGTTATGACTTCAACCAACTGTGTCAAGTGCGGTCCGAATCGGTTTATAACCTGATATAGCTTCCATATAAACCGATCTCCTTATTTGACCTCTTAGGTCATTACAATCCGCCATATTTGTGCGATTTGGAAATTTTGCATGTGGTGTTGAACTCCAACGACTGTGCCAAATGCGCTCCAAATCGGTCTATAACCTGATAGTTTGGTATGTAGAATAAAATATAGCCCTTCAACTAGATTTATTTTCTATAAATTTTCATCAGAGTGCATGGTGGTAGGTTCCGAAGATTCGGCTCGGGCGAACTTGGCACACGTTTACTATTTTCAACACATTTATTCACTTATTCACTTGTTTTAACACATTTATTCACTTGGGTATTAAGCACGTGTATCACAGTGAAAGCTTATTTTCTTGCTAAAACTTTTTGTAGATATATATAACGTGGTCTAGCCCCCATATAATCCGATCTCACGAATTGCCATCTTCAGTCCCTGGAAGCCGCAATTTTTGTCCGATTTAGCTAAAATTTTGGACGTTATCAATTTGTGTTTGTTTTTTTTTTTTATTTATTTATTTATTTATTTATTTGTTTGTTTGTTTGTTTGTTTGTTTGTTTGTTTGTTTGTTTGTTTGTTTGTTTGTTTGTTTGTTTGTTTGTTTGTTTGTTTGTTTGTTTGTTTGTTTGTTTGTTTGTTTGTTTGTTTGTTTGTTTGTTTGTTTGTTTGTTTGTTTGTTTGTTTGTTTGTTTGTTTGTTTGTTTGTTTGTTTGTTTGTTTGTTTGTTTGTTTGTTTGTTTGTTTGTTTGTTTGTTTGTTTGTTTGTTTGTTTGTTTGTTTGTTTGTTTGTTTGTTTGTTTGTTTGTTTGTTTGTTTGTTTGTTTGTTTGTTTGTTTGTTTGTTTGTTTGTTTGTTTGTTTGTTTGTTTGTTTGTTTGTTTGTTTGTTTGTTTGTTTGTTTGTTTGTTTGTTTGTTTGTTTGTTTGTTTGTTTGTTTGTTTGTTTGTTTGTTTGTTTGTTTGTTTGTTTGTTTGTTTGTTTGTTTGTTTGTTTGTTTGTTTGTTTGTTTGTTTGTTTGTTTGTTTGTTTGTTTGTTTGTTTGTTTGTTTGTTTGTTTGTTTGTTTGTTTGTTTGTTTGTTTGTTTGTTTGTTTGTTTGTTTGTTTGTTTGTTTGTTTGTTTGTTTGTTTGTTTGTTTGTTTGTTTGTTTGTTTGTTTGTTTGTTTGTTTGTTTGTTTGTTTGTTTGTTTGTTTGTTTGTTTGTTTGTTTGTTTGTTTGTTTGTTTGTTTGTTTGTTTGTTTGTTTGTTTGTTTGTTTGTTTGTTTGTTTGTTTGTTTGTTTGTTTGTTTGTTTGTTTGTTTGTTTGTTTGTTTGTTTGTTTGTTTGTTTGTTTGTTTGTTTGTTTGTTTGTTTGTTTGTTTGTTTGTTTGTTTGTTTGTTTGTTTGTTTGTTTGTTTGTTTGTTTGTTTGTTTGTTTGTTTGTTTGTTTGTTTGTTTGTTTGTTTCTTTCTTTTGATATCTGAAGGGGGGCGGACCCTCCCCCTTGCCCTAAATTTCAGTCCAAATGCCAGATCTCGATGGTCCCAATTTGGGACCATCCTGTTAACTCCCCTAAACCAATGGCAATATGGGGTTTAAATAAATGGTATTTGAAAGAAGAGCACGATGCTGATATTTTTTCAGGGCCAAGTGTCGGGGGTACCACCTCACCCCTGAAAACACCCCTAAATCAGATACCATGAGAATATCGGGCTGAAATAAAGTATTTTAAGAATGGAGTACACCTTACATTAAATTCGTTGACGTATAAAGATCATATGGGATTCAGATAAAGGCACTTATATTGTTAAACTGTTTGTCAAGCGATATACTATTTTCGTAGCATGGTTTTTCACTAAAAGCTCTTTAATTGTCGAAAATAAATATTCAAAAACAAGTAAAAACGTGCTAAGTTCGGCCGGGCCGAATCTTATATACCCTCCACCATGGATCACATTTGTCGAGTTCTTTTCTCGGCATCTCTTCTTAGGCAAAAAAGGATATAATAAAAGAGTTGCTCTGCTATTAAAACGATATCAAGATATGGTCCGGTTCGGACCACAATTAAATTATATGTTGGAGACCTGTGTAAAATTTCAGCC
This sequence comes from Stomoxys calcitrans, assembly GCF_963082655.1. Classification (NCBI taxonomy): domain Eukaryota; kingdom Metazoa; phylum Arthropoda; class Insecta; order Diptera; family Muscidae; genus Stomoxys; species Stomoxys calcitrans. The sequence goes on along the minus strand of NC_081552.1, from coordinate 52,412,138 downwards.
AATTCGTATAACAATTGCGCCAATTGGGGCTCACGAAGAAAAATAGAGAGAACGATTTATATGGGATCTGTATCGGGCTATAGACCGATTCAGACCATAATAAACACGTTTGTTGATGGTCATGAGAGGATCCATCGTACAAAATTTCAGGCATATCGGATAATAATTGCGACCTCTAGGGGTCAAGAAGTCAAGATCACAGATCGGTTTATATGGCAGCTATATCAGGTTATGCACCGATTTGAACCTTATTTGACACAGTTGTTGAAAGTAAAAATAAAATACGTCATGCAAAATTTCAGCCAAATCGGATAGGAATTGCGCCCTCTAGAAGCTCAAGAAATCAAATCCCCAGATCTGTTTATATGACAGCTATATCAGGTTATGAACCGATTTGAACCATACTGGGCACAGTTGTTGGATATCTTAACGAAATACTTCGTGCAAAAATTCATTCAAATCGGATAAGAATTGTGCCCTCTAGAGGGTCAAGAAGTCAAGACCCAAGATCGGTTTATATGGTAGCTATATCAGGTTATGGACCGATTTGAACCATACTTGGCACAGTTGTTGGGTATCATAACAAAACACGTCGTGCGAAATTCCATTCCAATCGGATAAGAATTGCGCCCTCTAGAGGGTCAAGAAGTCAAGACCCAAGATCGGTTTATATGGTAGCTATATCAGGTTATAGACAGATTTGAACCATACTTGGCACTGTTGTTGGATATAATAAGAAAACACGTCGTGCAAAATTTCATTTCAATCGGATAAGAATTGCGCACTCTAGAGGCTCAAGAAGTCAAGACCCAAGATCGGTTTATATGGCAGCTATATCAGGTTATGGACCGATTTCAACCATACTTGGCATAGTTGTTGGATATCATAACAAAACACGTCGTGCAAAATTTCATTCTGATCGGATAAGAATTGCGCACGCTAGAGGCTCAAGAAGTCAAGACCCAAGATCGGTTTATATGGCAGCTATATCAGGTTATGGACCGATTTAAACCATACTTGGCACAGTTGTTGGATATCATAGCAAAACACGTCATGCAAAATTTCATTCCAATCGGATAAGAATTGCGCACTCTACAGGCTCAAGAAGTCAAGACCCAAGATCGGTTTGTATGGCAGCTATATCAAAACATGGACCGATATGGCCCATTTACAATACCAACCGACCTACACTAATAAGAAGTATTTGTGCAAAATTTCAAGCGGCTAGCTTTACTCCTTCGGAAGTTAGCGTGCTTTCGACAGACAGACGGACGGACGGACGGGCGGACGGACAGACGGACGGACATGGCTAGATCGACATAAAATTTCACGACGATCAAGAATATATATACTTTATGGGGTCTCAGACGAATATTTCGAGTAGTTACAAACAGAATGACGAAATTAGTATACCCCCCATCTTATGGTGGAGGGTATAAAAATGTTGTTCCATATAAAGTAAAAGAGGGCGCAGCGGAGCGGGCCCGGGTCATCTAGTTTTGTATAAATTTTTAGCAGAATCCATGGTGTAGGTTTCCAAGATTCGGTCCGGCCGAACTCAGCACGCTTTTACTTGTTTTACTTAATAATCGATCTAACGCATTTCGGCTTCATGGCACTTCATTAAGAAAATTTTAATTTCCATTATGTTAAATAACTTTTTTATACCCTCCACCATAAGATGGGGAGTATACTAATTTCGTCATTCTGTTTGTAACTACTCGAAATATTCGTCTGAGACCCCATAAAGTATATATATTCTTGATCGTCGTGACATTTTATGTCGATCTAGCCATGTCCGTCCGTCTGTCCGTCCGTCCGTCCGTCCGTCCGTCCGTCCGTCCGTCCGTCCGTCCGTCCGTCTGTCTGTCGAAAGCACGCTAACTTCCGAAGGAGTAAAGCTAGCCGCTTGAAATTTTGCACAAATACTTCTTATTAGTGTAGGTCGGTTGGTATTGTAAACGGGCCATATCGGTCCATGTTTTGATATAGCTGCCATATAAACCGATCTTGGGTCTTGACTTCTTGAGCCTGTAGAGTGCGCAATTCTTATCCGATTGGAACGAAATTTTGCACGACGTGTTTTGCTATGATATCCAACAACTGTGTCAAGTATGGTTCAAATCGGTCCATAACCTGATATAGCTGCCATATAAACCGATCTTGGGTCTTGACTTCTTGAGGCTCTAGCGTGCGCAACTCTTATCCGATCAGAATGAAATTTTGCACAACGTGTTTTCTTATTATATCCAACAACAGTGCCAAGTATGGTTCAAATCGGTACATAACCTGATATAGCTACCATATAAACCGATCTTGGGTCTTGACTTCTTGAACCTCTAGAGTGCGCAATTCTTATCCGATTGGAATGGAATTTCGCACGACGTGTTTTGTTATGATACCCAACAACTGTGCCAAGTATGGTTCAAATCGGTCCATAACCTGATATAGCTACCATATAAACCGATCTTGGGTCTTGACTTCTTGAGCCTCTAGAGTGCGCAATTCTTATCCGATTGGAATGGAATTTCGCACGACGTGTTTTGTTATGATACCCAACAACTGTGCCAAGTATGGTTCAAATCGGTCCATAACCTGATATAGCTGCCATATAAACCGATCTTGGGTCTTGACTTCTTGACCCTCTAGAGGGCACAATTCTTATCCGATTTGAATGAATTTTTGCACGAAGTATTTCGTTATGATATCCAACAACTGTGCTAAGTATGGTTCAAATCGGTTCATAAACTGATATAGCTGTCATATAAACAGATCTGGGGATTTGATTTCTTGAGCTTCTAGAGGGCGCAATTCCTATCCGATTTGGCTGAAATTGTGCATGACGTATTTTATTTTTACTTTCAACAAGTGGGTCAAATAAGGTTCAAATCGGTTCATAACCTGATATAGCTGCCATTTAAACCGATCTGGGATCTTGACTTCTTAACCCCTAGAGGTCGCAATTATTATCCGATATGCCTGAAATTTTGTACGATGGATCCTCTCATGACCATCAACAAACGTGTTTATTATGGTCTGAATCGGTCTATAGCCCGATACAGATCCCATATAAATCGTTCTCTCTATTTTACTTCGTGAGCCCCAATGGGCGCAATTCTTAAACGAATTGGCTGAAATTTTACACAGACCTCCAACATATAACTTAATTGTGGTCCGAACCGGACCATATCTTGATATCGTTTTAATAGCAGAGTAACTCTTTTCTTATAGAACTTGACAAATGCGATCCATGGTGGAGGGTATATAAGATTCGGCCCGGCCGAACTTAGCACGCTTTTACTTGTTTTTTGTTTATATATTAACAGATTAATATTTGTGTTTTGTTTTTTCTTTAAAGCTCTCCAAATATCTCCTTCAAAGTTACATTATACTTTGCCAAATTTTGTGAAGTCCATTTATCCAATTTCTCCAAGGATTCTTGACCTAATTCATCTCTATAGGATCCAACAATGCCACGACGCATAAACCTGGAATAGGAAATATGACATGTTAATCCTTTTTTCCTACAAACTAACAACAAAGCTATAAAAGTCTTACTCAAAGTCCGGACGAACATGTGGACTGCCATGACCAGCTTTCACAGCGTATGTTAAATTGGTACGTGTACTGGCTAAAATTAAAGAAATTGTAATTTTTTTCTGTGATTTTAATAAACTTACCCTTCATATTATTAAACGATAAATGCTCTTCCAACTTTTGTAGATTTTCATCACTTAGCGTAGGTTTTTCTAAAAAATCATTCAGCTCAATTAAAACTTTTCTCAAATCTCTTTTCATATCCTCATAGGTGGTAAAAAAAACATTCCCTTGTTTGCGCATTTGCCAAAAATCCATGAGATGTTGCCAGTAGGGGGAATACAAAATGTCATCATTTATTAAATCCTCTACAAATTCATCGATTTCACCCATCCAGGTGCCAAGGCCACGATGAAAATGAAAATAGGAGACTGCAGTGTCTTTGGGATTGCGGGCACAATAAATGATCTAAGAAATAGGAGAGGAGAATATAGTATTTGAAAATAAAACAAGTAAAAACGTGCTAAGTTCGGCCGGGCCGAATCTTATATACCCTCCACCATAGATCGCAATTGTCGAGTTCTTTTCCCGATATCTCTTCTTAGGCATACAAAGGACAAGAGAAAATAATTGATTTAATATTGGAGCTATATCACCTTTAGGGGCTCAAGAAGTAAAATAGAAAGATCGGTTTATATTGGAGCTGTAACAGGTTATAGACCGATTTGAACCATATTTGACAAGTATGTTGAAGGTCATCGGAGAAGCCGTTGTACAAAATTTCAGCCAAATCGGATAATAATTATGCCCTATGGAAGCTCATCAAGTCAAGATCCCAGATAAGTTTATATGACAGCTGTTTCAGGTTTCGGATCGATTTGAACCATATTTGACACAGTTATTAGAAATCGTAACAAAACAACTCATGCAACATTTCAGCCAAATCTGATAAGAATTGCGCCCTCTAGACGCTCAAGAAGTCAAGACTCAAGATAGGTTTATATGACAGCTATATCAGGTAATGTCCCTATTCAACCATACTCAGCACAGTTGTTGGAAATCATAATAAAACATCTCATCCAATATTTCAGCCAAATCGGATAAGAATTGTGCCCTCTAGTGGCTCAAGAAGTCAAGATTTATTATCGGTTTATATGGCAGCTATATAACATAACATGGACCGATATAGCCCATTTAAATCCCAACTGACCTACACTAATAAGAAGTATTTGTGCAAAATTTCCAGCGACTAGCTTTACTCCTTCGAAAGTTAGCGTGCTTCCGACAGACAGACGGACGGATAGACCGACGGACATAAAATGTCATGACGATCAAGAATATATACTTTATGGGTGTCTTAGACGAATATTTCAAGGAGTTAAAAGCAGAATGACGAAATTAGTATACCCCCATCCTATGGTGGAGGGTATAAAAATGTCTTTGCTATTAGAGCTTAATCAAGTTATAGTCCTATTCGGACTACAATTGAACTGAATGTTGGAGAACCTAGTAGAAGTCATTGTGTAATTTTTAGCCAATTCGAATAAGAATTGCACCCTTTACGGGACTAAGAAGTAAAATCTTGAGATCGGTTTATATGGGAGCTGTATCAGGCTATAGACCGATTCAGAGCATATTTGGCACGTATGTTGACGGTCATGGTGGATACCGTTGTACAAAATTTCAGCAAAATCGGTAAGTAATTGAGCCCTCTAAAGGCTCAAGAAGTCAATATCCCAGATCAGTTTATATGGCAGCTATATCAGGTTATGGACCCTTATGAACCATTCAAAGCACATCTGTTGGAAGTCATAACAAAACCCGTCATTCAAAATTTCAGCCAAATAGGATAAGAATTTAGCGTGCATTCGGCAGACAGACGGACGGACGGACATGTCTAGATCGACTTAAAATGTCATGACGATCAACAATATATATTGGGTTGCCCAAAAAGTAATTGCGGATTTTTTAAAAGAAAGTAAATGCATTTTTAATAAAACTTAGAATTAACTTTAATCAAATATACTTTTTTTTCTAAAGCAAGCTAAAAGTAACAGCTGATAACTGACAGAAGAAAGAATGCAATTACAAGCTGTGAAAAAAATTTTCAACGCCGACTATTTAAAAAATCCGCAATTACTTCTTGGGCAACCCAATATTAGGCCGGGTTGATTTGTATGAATGAGAATAAAGTGAAAAATCGTAAAACAAAAACCTAAACTACATACAATTTTAAGAAGTTTCTCTGAAGAAACTATGTATCAAAAATAAAATCCTAATCCGCGCCTCTCGACTTCAAAATGTATTTTCTGTTCTTTCGATATTTGATATTCTTATAATCAAGATATAGGTCGCATTTGTTGTTCGATTATCGTAAAATTTGGCACAAGTCACTTTTTTGGTCCATGAACAAGCGCTATTGATTTTGAACGAAATCGGTTCAGATTTAGATATAGCTCCCATATATATCTTTCGTCCAATATGACATTTTTAGGCTCTGGTAGCCATAGTTTTGGCCCGATCTTTATAAAATTTTGCACAAGACATTTTTCTTGATGTTCCAACATGTGTACATAATTTTATCAAAATTCGTTCATTTTTCTCAAGACTAAATTTTAATGCATTTTTTAAGGACTTAATTTCGGTGAAAATCTTTCTAAAGACAACCTAAACTCGAGATTATTTTTTAAAGACAAAATTTCAATAAAATTCTCCATTTTGCGATACCACATTTTGCACTACCATTTTTAAAGTCTTTTTATACCCTCCACCATAAGATGGGGGGTATACTAATTTCGTCATTCTGATTGTAACTACTCGAAATATTCGTCGGAGACCCCATAAAGTATATATATTCTTGATCGTCGTGAAATTTTATGTCGATCTAGCCATGTCCGTCCGTCCGTCCGTCTGTCTGTCGAAAGCACGCTAACTTCCGAAGGAGTAAAGCTAGCCGCTTGAAATTTTACACAAATACTTCTTATTAGTGTAGGTCGGTTGGTATTGTAAATGGGCTATATCGGTCAATGTTTTGATATAGCTGTCATATAAACCGATCTTGGGTCTTGACTTCTTAAGCCTCTAGAGGGCGCAATTCTTATCCAATTTGAATGAATTTTGGCACGTAGTTATTTGTTATGATATCCAACAACTGTGTCAAATATGGTTCAAATCGGTTAATAACCTGATATAGCTGTTATATAAACAGATCTGGGGACTTGACTTCTTGAGCTTCTAGAGGGCTCAATTTCTATCCGATTTGGCTGAAATTTCGCAAGACTTTTTTTTATTGTTACTTTCAACAACTATGTCAAATAAAGTACAAGTCGGTTCATAACCTGATATAGCTGCCATATAAACCGATCTGGGATCTTGACTTCTTGAGCCTCTAGAGGTCGCAATTACTATCCGATTTGCCTGAAATTTTGTACGACGGATTCTCTCATGACCATTAACATACGTGTTTATTATGGTCTGAATCAGTCTATAGGCCGATACAGCTCCCATATAAATCGATCTCTCTATTTGACTGCTTGTTATTATGCTTATCTGTCCCAAGCAACATTTTTCTAAAATTTTTTCTATAGAAATTGCAATAAATATTTTTGTAGACTATTATATTGTGTGATGTTGACCATTTTCGATTATAATTTCGTGGATAGGTCGGCATGAGGTCATGTGCAATTATTAAAAACCGATGATGCAAAGACACGGAATTACTAGTCTCGTTCGATGTTGTATCCTTGTTCGCAAGTGTTCTTGTCAATCTGGGAATATCGGCAATTAAGGATAAATGGAAGAATATACACAAATTCCACTGGATTTATTTATAGAGATGGAAAACTTATATACAAAGGATTCCAGATATTTTATGTCTGACGATAGGTTTTATGAACAGAAAATGGGCATGTCGATGGGGTCTCCATTATCACCGATTGTAGCAGATATAGTCATGGAGGAACTACTAGACGGTTACATTGATAAACTGACGAGCAAACCGCGATTTTTGACCAAATATGAAGATGATATATTTTGCATAATCGACAATAGTGAAGTGGAAAACACACTCCGAATATTGAATTCATTCAATAAACAGATCAAATTTACAATGGAATGCGAAACAAATGACATGTTACCCAACCTTGACACAGTAGTCCATAGGAAAGGCAACAGATGTAGCTCGATTGATACCACAAAGACACGGCATCGGGAAGACTCATCAACTTCTACTCAAAGGATTCAAGGAGGATAAAAATCAACGCTGCCACAAATTTTATCGATAGGGTGTTCAAAATCAGCGTCAAATCCTTCCATATCGAAAATGAGAAGAAAATTCAAAGCATATTAGAGCAAAATGATTTCCCAAGAAAAACGGTAACGGATCTAATAAAACACGTGAAGGACCAGAAGGACAAGGATACGAAGGAACTTGTACCAAGAATTTAAAAAAGGACATCAGATATTTCAGGCTTTTCGGAGAGATTTGCTAACTGCAACATTTAAAACAAAGACTCATATCAACTGGCGGTAGAAAGCGGCAATACCGTCAACAGCCTATTTAGCAAGACTAAAACCAGGATAAGGAAAAAGGAAAAATCGAACGTAGTATACAAGATAAGCTGCGATGGGGACAAAGTGAAACTACAGACAAGGGTTTTCGCTCATAAATTGGATCACAAAGCAATGGATAAGCCTTTAGAACAGAAGACTGCACTCACAGCCCACTGTGAAATTCGAGGACATGTACCAAATTTCAAGCCCAAGAGCCTAACTACAAAAGAAGATACACATTAGAAATGCTTCACATAATTAACAGCGCAACTGACGAACGTATGAACTACAAAACGGATACAGACTACTGTGCACCAATATATAGAATCTTAATACAAAACAAGTAAAAAGGCGTTAAGTTCGGCAGGGCTGAACTGAAAACATTAAGCAACTATAATTGTTAAATATTTCAAAAAAGAAATTTTGTTCAATTTGTACTATGGAACATCAAATCGGGTGAACAGTTTATATGGGAGCTCTTTCAGGTTTTAGACCGATTTGGACCGCACTTGGCACAGTTGTTGAAAGTCATAACAAAACACTACATCAAAACTTCAGACACATCGGACAAAAATGGCGGCTTCAGGGGCTCAAGAGATCAATTTTGGAGATCGGTTTATATGGGAGCTATATCCATATCTGAACAGATATGACCCATTTGCAATCCCCAACGATCTACATCGATATCTAGTATCTGTGTAAAATTTCAAGCAGCTAGCTTTAGGCGTTCGACCTCTATCGTTATGGCTAGATCGACTCAGAATGTTGAGACGATCAAGAATATATGTGTCTTAGATGAATATTTCGAGGTGTTACAAACGGAATGATTATATTAGTATACCCCCATACTATGGTGGTGGGTATAAAACCATGGCCCACTCGTGCTGTGCATTCTTTTTTATTGGTTTCAATTCACTTACCTTGTTCTTCTTCTCCCATATTTGTTTGGGTATTAAATGAGCAGGCAAATGCGATTTCAAAACTCTAGGTGATTTAGCTGCCTTAGACAGTTCTATGGTATTGCGTGGCATAGAGGTATACAATGCACTTAACCTGAAAAGTAAAGAAAATCCATAGTTACGTTTTTTGTTCGTAAACTATTTTTTCCACAACTTACTCCATGAATACACTGCGCATAGTTAGATCTACACTATTGGCTGTTGCAAAATCCAAATCATTCCCCAACAACCATGTGGCCTCCTGTATCCAGGTAGTGCCACATTTTGGAAATGTAACCACATAGACATCGTCTTCTCTCACTTCAAACTCATAGATTTGCTTAATTTGTGTCTCATCTTCCAAGGGCAGGGTACACCAACGTTCTGACCAATTCATATTGGTTAGTGGAATGTGTTCACCAGATGTGCTTACATTTGCGAATTTGCGTTGCCTTTGCCTTTTGGCAATATTTTCCGATGTACGTGAACGTCTGGTGATCATGCTAAGAGAACTGATTACACTTGGTCTTGGATTCATGCAAGTAGTCTTTAATAATACAATACAAACAAGTAAGAGCGTGATAAGTTCGGCCGGGCCGAATCTAATATACCCTCCACTATGCATCGCATTTGTGGAGTTCAATGCGCGGTATCTCTTTTGAGGCAAACAAGAAATATTGAATAAGAACTCTTATGCTATTGGAGCTATATCAAATTATAGCCGATTCGGACCATTAATGAAATGAATGCTGAACTTTGTAAAAGTCATTGTGCAATATTTCGGTTCATTCCGATAAGAATTGCGCGTTGTAGGGGCTCAAGAAGCAAAATAACGAGATCGGTTTATATTTGATCTGCCTTAAGCTATTGAACGATTCAGACCATATAAGACAAGTATGTTGAAGCCGTTGTACAAAATTTCAGCCAAATCGGATGAGAATTGCGCGCTCTAGAGACTCAAGATCGAAGACCGGTTTATGTGGCAGCTTTATCAAAACATGGACCGATTTGAACCTTACTTAACGCAGTAGTTGGAAGTGATACCAAAACCCTACGCGCAAAAATTCAGTCAAATCAAACGAGAATTGCGTCTTCTAGAGGCTCAAGAAATCAAGATCGGACTCAACATCGGTTTATATGGCAGCTATATCAAAACATGGACCGATTTATCCATTTACAATCCCAACCGACCTACACTAATAAAAAGTATTTGAGCAAAATTTCAAGCGCCTAGCTTTACTCCTTCGAAAGTTAGAGTGCTTTCGACAATCAGACGGACGGACGGACGGACATGGCTAGATCGACTTAAAATGGCATGACGATCAAGCATATATATACTTTATGGTGGACGCATATTTCGAGGTGTTACAAACAGAATGACGAAATTAGTATACCCCCATCCCATGGTGGAGGGTATAAAAATTCATTTCTTATTCACATTGACCTGCGACGACGGCGACTGAGTTGGAATACATTGGCGACTTATCAAGAATGGCTGCAAGCAAGTTAACTGCCTGGAAAAAATGTTACTTATGTACTTACGAGATAGTTCGCTCAAACTGAAAATAATGGAAGATTGGAATTTGCCTTGCTCTCAATCAATTTAGACGTGGTGGTGGTGAGGGGGGAGGGGTGTTAAACACCTTCTTCTTACACATAAAAATCAATTTGTGTTTGTTTGTTTGTTCCGTATAGACTCAAAAACGGCTGAACCGATTATCTTGAAATGTTCACAGATTGTGTAGGTTGGTCTGAAAGGAAACATAGGGCATATAATTTTTTGATATCGGAAGGGGGGCGGACCCTCCCCCTTACACCAAAAGTACCACCCGATCATGACAATATGGGATTCAAATGAATGGTATTCAGGAGTAGAATACGACTTTCATATTGAAAATTGGGTCCAAATAACTGGGGGCCGCAGCAACTCCAAAACCCCCTAAAAAATCATTGGACGAGCATGACAATATGGGACTCAAATGAAAGGTATTCGGGAGTAGATTACGAATATGGTTAGGAAGAAGAAATATGTTTTATAATATGTTAATATCGGAAGGGGCGTACCCTCCCCGTTACCCCAAAAATACCACCCAAAAGCACAAGTGGACCGATAAAGACAATAAGGATATCAAATGAAAGGTATTGAAGAAAAGAATACGAATATGGTATTAGAAATTGGGTCCAAGCACCCAGGAAGTCGCCATAACCCCTAAATATCTTAAAGCAGACAAATTGGTCGTCCATATCAATAAGGGTCTTGAATGAAAGGTATTCGGGAATAGATTAAGAGTCTGGCATGCAAAATCAGATCGAAGTGTAGGGGGTCACCCCACCACCCAAAAACTCCCCAAATGGACATATGACCCATAATGACTATATAAGACTCGCTTTGTTTGTTTGTTCAGTAGAATAACAAAAAGGAAACATAGGTTATACAATTTTTATACCCACCACCGAAGGATGGGGGTATATTCATTTTGTCATTCCGTTTGCAACACATCGAAATATCCATTTCCGACCCTATAAAGTATATATATTCTTGATCAGCGTAAAAATCTAAGACGATCTAGACAAGTCCGTCCGTCTGTCTGTTGAAATCACGCTACAGTCTTTAAAAATAGAGATATTGAGCTGAAACTTTGCACAGATTCTTTTTTTTTGTCCATAAGCAGGTTAAGTTCGAAGATGGGCTATATCGGACTATATCTTGATATAGCCCCCATATAGACCGATCCGACGATTTAGGGTCTTAGGCCCATAAAAGCCACATTTATTATCCGATTTTGCTGAAATTTGGGGCAGTGAGTTGTGTTAGGCCCTTCGGTATACTTTGTCAATTTGGCTCAGATCGGTTCAGATTTGGATATAGCTGCCATATAGACCGATCCTCCGATTTAGGGTCTAAGGCCCATAAAAGCCACATTTATTATCCGATTTCTCTGAAATTTGCGACAGTGAGTTTTGTTAGGCCTTTCGACTTCCTTCGTTAATTTGGCTTAGATCGGTCCAGATTTGGATATAGCTGCCATATAGACCGATCCTCCGATTTAGGGTCTTAGGCCCACAAAAGCCACATTTATAATCCGATTTTGATGAAATTCGGGACAGTGAGTTGTATAAGACCCTTCAACATATTTCTGCAATTTGGTCCAGATCGGATCAGATTTGGATATTGCTGCCATATAGACCGATTTCTTGATATATGGTTTTAGGCCCATAAAATGCTCATTTATTGTTCGACGTCGCCGAAATTTAGGACGGTGAGTTAAGTTAAGCCCCTTGACATACTTCTGCAATATCGCACAGATCGGTCTAGATTTGGATATAGCTGCCATATAGACCGATCACTAGGTTTTAGGTTTTGGGGCCATTAAAGACGCATTTATTGTCCGATGTCGCTGAAATTTGAGACAGTGAGTTTGGTTAGGCTCTTCGACGTCCTTCTTCAATTTTGCCCAGATCGGTCCAGATTTGAATATAGCTGCCATATAGACCGATCTCTCGATTTAAGGTTTTGGGCCCATAAAAGAGGCATTCATTGCCCGATTTCGCCGAAATTTGGGACAGTGCTTTGTGTTAGGCTCTTCTACATTTTTATGCAACTTGGCCCAAATCGGTCCAGATTTGGATATAGCTGACATGTAGACCGATATCTCGATTTAAGGTCTTGGCCCCATAAAAGGCGCATTTATAATCCGATTTCACTGAAATTTGACACAGTGACTTATGTTAGGGTTTTCGACATCCGTGTCGTATATAGTTCAGATCGGTTTATTTTTAGATATAGCTAGTGTACTTATTAGTATGTGGTCCAAATCGGAACATATTTACATATAACTGATATGGGGCATAAGGTATGAAATTTTCGCCGAATTTTTATGAAAGGTGGTTTACATATATACCCGAGGTGGTGGGTATCCAAAGTTCGGCCCGGCCGAACTTAACGCCTTTTTACTTGTTAGATATCGGATGGTGGCTGACCCTCCCCCTTACACAAAAACCCTACCCAAAACCAAAAGAGAACTTATGGGCAAAATATGGGTATCAAATGAAAGGTATTGGCGACTAGAAAATGATTATCGTATTAAATTTTGGGTCCAAGGTCCGACCGGGCCGCCCCAACCCCAAAACTCCTATAAACAGATATTGGACAAATTTGGATTTGTCCAATTAATTTAAGTTACAATTTATCGTAGAATAAGTATTAGACATTCTGAATTGTATTGTGAATTGTAAAATGAATTTTGTAGCATGTAAGAGGTTATATATTAGTTAAGCTATTGTGAATTTCTAGTAATAAGTATTTTAGTACTATAGCTCCCTTGCATTTCCTCTTGCTTAATTCTGGCACTTCTTTTCCAACGGCAGCAAGGTGAGCACACAACATTTCCCCCCTCTCTTATCCCCAATAAATCCTGTACTCCTTATACACCACATACCGAAACTTAACGCCTTCTCATTTTTTCCTCTTCTCATTACCTCAATATACACTTATCATTCCTCTTGGCATGAGGAATAATAAGTAACATCACCTACATTACAGTCCACACATCATCCCCCAAGGGAACTCCAATTGTGACGTCATCCGCTCTCTCATTCCACTTACCCCCCCTCTGCGTCTAACTGGAACCCCCCAGAGTTGTGCATGGTCCTCCGAAACCGTCCACTGAGAAACCATAAATTGAGGTAAATCCCATCAGCATCAAACATACATAGTTGTTTGTCATCATTTCGGTAAGTGAAACCTGTTGTGTTCGTAAAAGAAGTAAAAAAAACAAAAAAGCAACATACATTACATACACACTTAAAAACGTTCGAGTGACAAAAACCCCAAAAAAAGGAGATAAAAATTACACCAAAACGCACTGTGAAGGCAAATTGCATGTGGAAAATTGCAAAAAAAACGCATTTTTTAATGCGATGTGATATGGGAAAATCTGTGTAGAATCCCTTAAAAGAGATAAATAAAAATTTGTTATTTATTAGAATTTGTCAGCTCGTCTCATTCTCACTTAAAAAGTGTGTATGTAATTGCTTTACGTTTTTTTTAAAGGTAGAATCGTCTATTGTGAGAGGAAAGTGCTAAAAGTGCAAAGAAAAAGTGTGATTTCTGTCTGTCCGCGTGGGTTGGACACGGAGAAAAAGTGTTATTTTTTGTTGTACACGTCGCTGGAAAATTGCATTAAAACTTGATGTCATTTCGTGTTTCTTTTTTTTTTTTATTTGCTGGCAAAAATCCCGTTAAAGTCAAATGAAAGTCGTTTAAAGTTTTCATAACGGATAAAAATCACAAAAAAAAAAAAAAAAAAAAAACAAATATATATTCAAAGCAGAAACATAAAAATCGAAATACATAGTCCGTTCTATATACAACGCAAAGTTCAACGATCGTTTCGTACAGTGTATAAAGGAACGGAGATTAATGTAAATTCTCTCTCTTTCTCTCTCTCTCTTCCTCTCGATATCTCTCTCGCCAAAAGCAAAGAAAAGAAAAGCAAAAAAAAAAGGCACTCAGACAGACAGACACGCACTTTAAGAAGAAGAGCTTAGTTCACATTTTGAATATGTTTGGAGTAAAGTAGATGTGCAAGTGAAAAGCAAAAGGAAAAAAAAAAAAAAATCAAGATTTAAACAAAAAAGTGCAACAGGCAATAAATAATTAAAAGAAGGCAAATTTAAGTTGTGAAGAGGCAAATGTGCTAGAAAACAAAAGGAAAAGGTGCATTATTGTTGTTCACATGTTGTAAAGCTAACAAAAAGCTGTACATTTCGAAAATTTTGTTATAAAGGAAAAAAAAAGAGATAATTTGTGGAAAGGCGGCAAGTGAATTTAAAAGAAACGAAAACGAAGAAAAGCAACCTATCACACTCACATACAAACATAGTTAAAATCCGACAACACATAACAATTTTAAAAGAAATTATAAAACTTTATAAAGAAAAGGTGTTAAAATTGTTCAATAGTAAAAGCTGGCCGCCAAAAATATAAAATATTGCACAGTGGTTATAAAATATTGCACATTGTGTTCTAATATTGCCCATTGTTATAAAATATTGCACGTGGTTAAATCTATTGCACCGGTTTTTATAAAATATTGCCCATTGTTATAAAATATTGCACGTTGTTAAATCTATTGCACCGGTTTTTACAAAATATTGCTCGTTGTTGTTGTATGTCGCTCGGGTTTTGTGAAATATTGCACGTTGTTACAAAGTATTGCACAGCCCTATAAAATATTTCAGTTTTCACAAAATATTGCACAAATCAAAATCGTCAACCCACTCTCTTATACGCAATTTATTCCACAGGAATTGAAAAGTCAACCCCTTTTTTTATTCACGGGTTGTGTTAAACAATTGAAAAATCACAACGCCATTTCCATGTTATTGCACATTTCGCAGTTGTTAACCCGCTCTCATAAAGGCTTAATTCGTTGGAAAGAAAGCTAAAAATTTGAACCTTTTTTGTGGGCAATTTATGTTAAAATTTATACACATATTCAGAAGAATTACGAAATCACAACCTTAATAGTATTGCACACTCCTAATTGCTGACCCGCTCTTGTGAACACCTTATTTAGGAAAATATAAATATTGCAAGTTAAATTGAGAATATTTCGCCATATCACAACGCTATTTTCATATCACAGCTCATATGCTGACCCACTTTCATGCATGCTAAATCATACCAAAAGAAAAAATAAAAACAAATTTCCTATTAATCACCTACTTATGTGGGGTTTATTTTGGCAAAATATTGTACAATTATGAACATCACCACAGCGTGATATTATTGCAGAGAAGCTTGTTTAAAAATATTAAAATATTGCACAATTCCGATACCATCACAGTTTTTATATTGCACTGGAGTTGATTAAAAAGTAATATATTGCACTAAATAAGGCTCTTACATCTAAATCACAGCACTGTAGTTTTTATTGCACGGCTCCCTCACATATTTGTTATATTTTCATAATTATTGGACGATTCTATTCCTTTTTTTTTTTGCAAATTGAAATTATCCATCAAGCAAACAAACGTAAACAAAGAAAACAGAAGGAAGAAAAAAAAAAACTAACCCACCAAAGCAACAGAGTTATTACAAGAAGAAGAACAAAAAAAAAAAAAAAGATCTGACCGAAAAACGTAAAGCATAAACAAAACAGAAGGGCGATTGCCTGTCTTGTTGGTTGGAAGTAGAAGGAGACAACATACGCGCCAATTTGCCCCTCAGGCTGTTATTAATACGTATGAGTGTATGTATATGCATTTTCTAGGGTCTCGTTTGTGCTGCTTGCTTCATACGCATTCACTCTGCCGCTGATTGATAGGCAGAGCCCGCAGTAGTCAGCCACCTGATAGACACAGACCCCCCCCCCACATACCATCATTATTTATTCTCGGCAAGTTTGTTTTGCGCTTCTGACTCTCATTGGAAGTAGTCATATGAAGATCAAAACAAACCACCAAATACGCGGTGTTGCCAGACTGGTGATTTTGTAACGGGTTGTGGGATTGTATTTTTTTTCTTGGGAAAATTTCCTCGGTTATGTTAATTGACGGAAAACCGTAAACCGTCCAGGGAAATCATTCTCTTCCGTCAGAAAACATACACTGAAAGAAAAAATACACTCAAAGAGAAATACAATCAAAAGGGAGAAGGGAAAAAAGAAAAACACGCTCAAGGAAGAAATTCACTTAAAGAATTGTCTCAAAGAAAAGCTACACTCAAAGAAAAACTACACTGAAAGAAAAACTACACTCAAAGAAAAACTACACTGAAAGAAAAACTACACTCGAAGAAAACTACACTTGAAAAAAAAAAAAAAAAGTATTCTCAAAGAAAAAAAAAAAAAAAAAAAACTCCACTCAGGGAGAATACACTCAAAGAAAAATTACACTTGAAGAAAAAGTACACTCGGAAAAAATAATACAGCGGCATTGCATTCGTGCAAATCATTCAATTCATATGTAATTTGGATTGATAGTTAGGGAATTGTTTACGTACTAACAAACCCAACACATATATGAACTAACCCCTTTTTTACAAACCATATACATTTCCTTTACCTGATTTTCAGCCTTATGTGCACTTGTTTAACAAGTTGATGAGAAAATCAGATATATTTGAAGAAATTTATAAGGCGTATGTGGGTTTTTGAACGTTGAAAGGTTCATTTACACATACGATCAAAAACCAATCCGTGATAATTTTCAACAAATATCGTCTAAACAATATTGTGAAATTAAGATTTTTTTTGCTTGCTTCTCGAAAAAAAAAAAAAAAAAACGGAAATTTCTCCGTTGAAACATTCGCAAACTCGTGAATCTATCTACGAGAACAATATATTCGTCTCCCAGTAAAATTCAATTTTGAGTGAATTCTCATTCACTGTTGTACATAACTTTCTAGTTCAATGAAAAGTTGGATTATTCAGAACCGCTCATCTCTCTGGATATGTTCATAGAAGGAATCTGAGTCCCTCGTTCGTAGAGCTATGAATTATTTGAAATAACGCTAAAATCTTGCCTTTAATGTTCTCATATTTGAAGTCTAAGACTACCCATTAGACTACCGCAAAGAAGATTCTGACTTTTAAATTATATTTTTGGCATTTAATGCAGAACCCGCTACTTTACTAGTCCAGAATCTTATCACCGCTCTTTCTATCTAAAACGATTTGGTTACCCATCGAAGCTTTGCACTCGCTATAAATTTCAACCGCAAATCGAAATCGTTTACACTCCTTGGGTTTTCAAAGGCCAAGAGATTTCTAACCACATTTCACACAAATAATTCATCTACATCCCTATCTCAAACCAGAGCTGAAAACTCTGTACTCTTCTCTTACTAGTTCTCTTGCTCAGCGTTGTACGAACTCGGTACAAAATGAGCGTGGAAAAGGCATCTGCGAATCTCACTTCCCAACCTTCGGTATCTGATACCAATACCGGTGCTGCTCCCCCAGCGCAGACCTCGTTAAGTAATGACAAGTTCCTGTTTGATTGTGATCATTTGATCAACTTCTGCACTCAGTTTGAGCAGTGTGAGATCCAAGATCAAACGGATTCGGTATTGGAAGTAAGGTTGGAGGACTTGGAGCATAGGTGGCAGCGACTTCAGACTACATATGAGAGTCTTATGCTAGCTCCGAGAGGTACCAATTCGAAGGACTTTAGAGACAACGCACTGGTTAATTTTAATGCCAGCTCAGAGGCCTATTATACGGCGAGATCCCAAATACTCGATATGCTAAGAATATCTGGTGGAAATACTCGCCAGAATGCAAGGCACAGCCTTATTCCGGCTTATATTCCCCAACCAGCCGCTAATCACTCGTCTCATGATGTTGCTGACAGTTACATCAAAGTCCCTCCCTGTGATACCGAGATATTCAAGGGAGGTTATGAAGAATGGCCGTCATTTCGTGACATGTTCACGGCGGTCTACGCGGACCATCCAAAATTGACCCGAGCTCAAAAGTTATATCATCTGCGAAATAAGACTAGAGGTGACGCCGGTGCCATAGTCAAGCGATATGCGCTCTGCGATGAGAACTTTGATCTTGCTTGGAGTGCCTTGAAGGCTCGCTATGAAAATAAGCGAGTCTTAGTAGACAATCAACTGAAGATTCTCTTCAGTATCCCAACTGCCACTGTGGAGAACAGTGAAGCAATTCACAGGATTCAATCCACAGTTAACGATTGTCTCTGCACCCTCAGGACACTTAACGTCAATGTTGGAAGCTGGGATCCAATTTTGTTGTACTTGGTATCGACCAAGTTGCCAGATGAAACACTGGCTCTCTGGGAACAGTCTCTCACATCTCACCGTGAGCTTCCCACTTGGAACCAGCTGGATGAATTTCTCATCAGCCGCTATGAAATCGTGGAACGCCTTTCGAGCATGAAGGCCACGAAAACCAGAGGTTCGCTCCCGTCTCAGAACAGTGGTAAGATACAAACTTACCACTCGCAAGAAAAGCTAAGCTCTTCTTGCCCCCTGTGCAATTCCGACCACACTATAAGAAGCTGTGGGCAATTTCGAAAATATTCCGCACAACAACGCAACGAATTTGCACACAGGCATAAGTTGTGTATGAATTGCCTCTCCTCGTCTCATCTCAAGACAAATTGCAAGAGTATAAACACTTGCATCATATGTCACAAGCCACACCATACTCTGCTGCACTTTAGGGGTAAGCCAGAAGAGAAGACTGATGATCGCCCAAATCATTCTAATCACGAAGACAACAAGAGTCACGCGAAATCTTCGGGCGTAAGCCCAAAAGACACCTCTCTTAATGAAGCTCCCTCCACTTCAAGCGCCAATCGCTCCTCTCATGTTCAGGCTAATTTCTCATCCAACAACGAGACGATTTTACTACGAACAGCTCTAGTTCGTGTTGAACATCAAGGGGAGTTGTTCACTTTGAGAGCCCTGATTGATCCCGGTTCTCAACGAACCTTTATAACCCAACGAATTCAGAAGCGCTTGCAAATTCCCACTTCCAGAGCGCACTTCGAAATTTTTGGTATTGGAGAACAGACTCAAACTTCGGAAAAGGAATGCCAACTCGTCATTGTCGCTGAAAAATACGATGTTCGCTTCACAGTCTCGGCAATAGTTCTGCCTAAAATGACAAAATGGCTACCCTCTGTTTCATTTGAAGTTTCAAATCCCTCAGATCTGGAGGAACTTGATTTAGCCGATCCAAACTTCAATAAATCCGCTCAAATTGACCTAATTTTAGGCAACGATTCTGAACGCTTCATCAGCATGGAAGGAATCAGAAAGAACGTATGTGGCGATACCTCAGCATACAATACAGTATTTGGCTGGGTATTGAGCGGTCCAATGCAAACTGAAAGAATTTTCTCATTTTCCACTAACGTGGTTGAATCCGAGGATATAAAAATAAGCGAACTTCTGAGAAAATTCTGGGAGCAAGAAGAGGTACCCATGGCTCCCCCTCTTTGTGAGGAAGATCAGTTTTGCGAAGAGTTCTACTCTAAAACTACCACCAGATCCCCGGATGGTAGATACATCGTGAGACTGCCTTTCAAGGCAGAGTTCTCCGATTCCCTGTCTCTCGGCTCTTCTCGCTTTCTCGCTCTAGCTCAATACAATCGTATGGAGACAAAGCTCTCTGATGACCCCGAGCTAAATACAGAGTACAATTCAGTGTTAAGCGAGTACCTTTCTCTCGGTCATGCTGAAGAAACCTCTTCTCAGGAGATAAACTGTTATGGGAAATACAATTCCTTTTATCTCCCTCACCACGCCGTCATTCGTCCAGAGCATAAATCCACAAAGGTGAGAGTTGTGTTTAATGCGTCTCGTAAGAGCAAATCTGGATACTCTCTGAATGACGTGCTGCACACTGGGCCTACGCTACAAACCGATTTGACATCTGTTATCCTCGGCTGGC
This sequence comes from Stomoxys calcitrans, assembly GCF_963082655.1. Classification (NCBI taxonomy): domain Eukaryota; kingdom Metazoa; phylum Arthropoda; class Insecta; order Diptera; family Muscidae; genus Stomoxys; species Stomoxys calcitrans. Next base: position 52,391,680 of record NC_081552.1, on the reverse strand, counting down.
GCAGATACAGATATGTATTCTGCGGGGATATTCAAAAAATGTATAGGCAGATATGGTTGCATCCAATCGATAGAGCCTATCAGCGAATACTTTTCAGGCCGGATCCTACGGGACCGGTAAAAGATTTCGAACTAAAAACGGTTACCTTTGGCCTCAACTGCGCCCCGTTTTTAGCCATCCGCACCCTTTTGAAACTGGCCGCTGACTCTGAGAACAAATTTCCCAATGTCGCAGAGACATTGAGGAAAGAGACATATGTCGACGACATTTTGTCCGGAGGCTTCTCTATTGAAGACACCATTCAAGCGCAAGGGGACATAATCTCGGTCCTTGCGCAGGCAGGGTTTCCCCTTGTCAAACTAACCGCGAACGACCCACAATTACTGGCAAACCTCCCACCCGAAAGTCTATATAACTCAGACTTCTTGCGTTTCCATGACTCTAGCACTACCAAGACTCTGGGTATCAAATGGAATGCCCTAACTGATTCATTCAGTTACACCCTCAGCGCTATTCCAACCGACCAGCCTATGAGCAAACGCAAAGTTCTCTCCGCCGTCGCTCAACTATTCGATCCTGCAGGATGGGTTGCTCCTGTAGTGATCAAGTCGAAAATTCTGATGCAGCAACTTTGGCTTGAAGGGCTGGATTGGGATGACGAACTAAGCTCGGAAACTCTGGGAAAATGGAATTCTCTGGTCTCTGACTTGGGTCACATTGGGTCGATTTCCGTTCCCAGATGGCTGCAGTACCATCCCTCTGATACCGTGGAGATTCATGGGTTCTCTGACGCATCTCAAGCGGCAATGTGTGCATGCGTATACATTCGGTGTCAGACCTCCAAGTCTGTAGTGTTCTCGAATTTGTTCGTGGCGAAAAGTAAAGTGGCTCCTCTGAAGCCTGTATGCCTTCCACGTTTGGAACTCAATGGTGCCTTCCTCCTAGCGAAACTTGTCAACTATGTGGTGTGCTCGTTCGACATGAACATTAGTGGCATCACGCTTTGGACAGATTCGTCTATTGTTCTTGGTTGGTTAACAAAACCACCATGGACCTGGGAAACATACGTGGCAAATCGAACTTCCAAAATTCATGATCTTCTACCAGAGGGAACATGGCGACATGTACCCACCCACGACAATCCAGCCGACCTCGGTACGAGAGGCTGTAGGCCGCAAGACCTCGCTTGCAATTCATTTTGGTTTCATGGCCCGAATTGGCTGACAAACCCACCGTCAGAATGGCCAGACAGAAACCCTTTGATCTCTCCCGAAATGAGAAAGCGCCTGAATATTCAGGTTATGCACGAAACGGTAGAAGATCCGGACATCTTGCTTAGATTTTCGTCATATCCCCGAGCATTGAGAGTAGTGTCTTATATGCTTAGATTCTGTCATAACTGTCTTAGTGGACGCAGGGGTACCACGAGGATTTCCTCTTCGATTCTTACCCAAGAGGAGGTAAAACGCACAAAATTTCGCCTCATAATGTTGGCACAGATGAAATGGTACCCAGAGGAGTACAAGCAGATCAGTAGATCTGAAGAATTGTCCAACAAAAGCTCACTGCTCTGTCTAAATCCCTTTTTAGACCAGGAAAGAGTCCTTCGTGTGAATGGTCGTCTCGCTGCCTGTTCTTTACCCTATAATGAACGTTACCCCATCATACTTCCTGGGAACTCTCGGCTTTGCCATTTATATCTACTCCATTTGCACGAATTTCTCGCTCACGGTGAATGCATCCTCATGTGCCGGATGATTCAAACGGAGTTTCACATCTCACGTCTCAAACCAAGGGTGAAAGGCATTATTCATAAGTGCAAAACCTGCATCATATTCAGGAAACGATCTTGCGTCCAGATAATGGCTCCGCTCCCTCCTGACAGATGCACCATTACACCAGCATTTCACGTGACTGGTATAGATTTTGCAGGACCCTTTGAGATTAAAAGTTCATCTCTACGCCGATCCCCTCTCTTGAAAGGCTATGTGAGCATTTTCGTGTGCTTCGCCACCAAGGCCGTACACTTGGAGCCATGCTCCGAGCTTTCCACGGCGGCATTTGAGGCCGCTTTTTCTCGTTTTCTTGGGAGGCGAGGCCTACCTAGAAAGGTAGTATCGGATAATGGCAGAAATTTCGTAGGTGCAAGTCGAAAGATGCTGAAAGAATTCAGAAGTTTCATTCAGGTAGCAGCGAGTGACATTGCTGGAAAGTACGCTACCCAAGGCTTTGAGTGGCAGTTTATACCCCCCCATGCTCCACATATGGGTGGCCTTTGGGAATCGGCCGTGAAGTCATTCAAACACCATTTCAAACGAGTAGCAGGCGCTCATCTCTTCACTTTCGAGCAATTCGCTACCGTTCTCGCTCGGATTGAAGGAGTTCTAAACTCCCGTCCAATCTCTGCTGTCTCTGAGGATCCGAACGACCTCACAGCTTTGACTCCCGGACACTTTTTGAAAGGCTCACCAATTGTGGCTTTTCCCGAGCCTCTTGCTCCAGACCTCTCCCTTATAAACAGGTGGCAGAGACTGAAGGCGATACATCACCAGTTCGCTATTCGATGGAAAGAAGAGTACCTCAAAGCTCTTCAAAAGCGATACAAGTGGAAAACCACTTCTCCCAATATAAAGGTCGGCGATCTCGTAGTCGTAATGGACGATCTACTGCCGCCTAGCGACTGGCGACTCGGAAGAGTGGCTAGGACGCATAATGGTCCCGATGAAAATGTAAGAATAGCCGATGTCCGTATCGCCTCGGGCATCATTACTCGACCGATTGTCAAATTGTGCCACTTGCCCTTGCTCGATCAACCCCAATAATAGACCCAGTGTATTGCTATCTCGATGCATGACAATCTCTGCTTTTCAACCCTCCCATCTCATTTCATTTTCCATTTCATCCCTTCATAGACATCTCACTCACCTCTCGGTTCATTTTCAGATTTACAATGCGTGCCCAGGAAGTGTACAAATGTACTCTGTGCCAAAACCGCCATGGCCTCCGGTACTGCCCAAAATTCATCAAGATGACCGTGGAGGACAGAAGGGTGGCAGTGCTAAGGCACAAGTACTGCCGGAACTGCCTGGCCAAAAGCCATATTGTGGACGATTGCCAGTCGATGGAAACTTGCAGGAAATGTGGGTTCCAGCACCATACAATGCTGCACCCACGGAAAGTAGCCCTAAAACCCAAAGACTCCAGCGCTACCAACCAATCTACCCCATCAAGACATCAACGCCAAGAGCCAAGAAGACCCAACAATGGCCAATCCACCTCATCTCAGTCCCAACGAAAACCAGCAAGGCCCAACGTAAGCGTCAAATCACGCCTAGGCCAGCGTAACCAAGTGTCAGCTGGGCAACAGCAACAACAAAAAGCCAGAAAAACCAACAGGCCCAAGGGCCAAAGACACCACCAACAGCCTCAACGCAAGCCTCAACGCAAACCCCAGTCAACCACGACACCGTCAACCAATCAGCCCAATCACTTGATCCTCTCAGAGGCCATCAAGTCCCTGGCGACCGTGCTTTGCGCCTCATCAACCAATTTTGCGTAACCGCAAGGCCGGCGCCATGGACAAATTTGGATTTGTCCAATTAATTTAAGTTACAATTTATCGTAGAATAAGTATTAGACATTCTGAATTGTATTGTGAATTGTAAAATGAATTTTGTAGCATGTAAGAGGTTATATATTAGTTAAGCTATTGTGAATTTCTAGTAATAAGTATTTTAGTACTATAGCTCCCTTGCATTTCCTCTTGCTTAATTCTGGCACTTCTTTTCCAACGGCAGCAAGGTGAGCACACAACATTTCCCCCCTCTCTTATCCCCAATAAATCCTGTACTCCTTATACACCACATACCGAAACTTAACGCCTTCTCATTTTTTCCTCTTCTCATTACCTCAATATACACTTATCATTCCTCTTGGCATGAGGAATAATAAGTAACATCACCTACATTACAGTCCACACATCATCCCCCAAGGGAACTCCAATTGTGACGTCATCCGCTCTCTCATTCCACTTACCCCCCCTCTGCGTCTAACTGGAACCCCCCAGAGTTGTGCAGATATATTCGACGTTCCTATCAATATGGGACTCAAGTGAAAAGTATCCGGCGGTAGATTACAAATATGACAAAAGAACTTAGGGCAAAGTGGCGGTGACCTCCACAGCCACAAAACACCTTCCAAACGGTTCATACTTACCGACCATGTGTTTGGGGATCCGTCCCACCCTAAAATACCTCCCCATTATATAAAAGCTATTTGGGTGGAAATTTATTGATTTTCAGGAAATTTATATTCATTTTCGGGACAAAGACCCTGAGATCCACCCCACCGTCAACCAATACTTATTTACCGATCATGCCATTATGGGTCTCATACGAAAGTAGAAGTGAAAGTAGAGCACGAATCTTATATTTACTTTAATGGGAGCAGAGTAAAAAAATTGCCCAGGAACCGAGCAAGGGCAGACTTTTCACACATCAATGAGTGTTTTGCGATTCAAGTTGAGTTTATCAACGATAAGGGACCTTTTTTATAGTCGTGTACGAGCGTCGTGCCGCAGTGCGACATCTTTTTGGGGAGAATTTTTTACATGCCCATGCATGGTATGGTACCTCGCAAAAGTCACCAACATTAACAGGGGATAATCACCGCTTTAAATTTTGTCCGAAGTTCTGCCAGAATTCGAACGCAGGCGTTCAACGTCATAGGCGGACATAGGCTACGGTAGCACGATATTTACATTCAGGGCGAAGCGTCCCCACCCTAAAAAGATATTGGGGAGTTAAAGAAGGCGCAGCGGAGCGGGCGCTGTCCAGCTAGTTTTAAATAAATATAAATAAATCAATGACACCTGAGTTCACGTTGTTTATATCTTCTTTCTAATGTAGAATACAATTTAAGGCGCCACATTCATTTTTAGTTACTTTTTCTCAATAAAATTTTAAGGAGTTCACGCCCATTTTAGGGTTAACATCTAACAACGAGCTAAGTTCGGCCTGGTCGAATCTGTGCACCTCAATGCGGTTCGAAATCGAAAAATACTGAAAATCTTTCTGTACTGTGTAATTGATAGAAATAATGCAAATCTTTTTATGGACAATTTTAGCCACTATGGATCCAGGAGATTGACGATTCGATCGATTACGGTTCTGAAAAAAAAGTATTACATTAATGTTACACTTACACGGGACAACATTTCACAAATGTCCATAATATGTCCATATGTTGTCTCTTCGACCAAATAATACGGCAACAAGTATATTATATTCCCTCCACCATGGATCGCATTTGTTGAGTTCTTTGCGCGATATCTCTTTTTAAGCAAACAAAGAATGGGTTAGAATTATTATGCTATTGGAGCTATATCAAGTTATACACCGATTCGGACCATAAATGAATTGGATGTTGAAGACCATAGTAGAAGTCATTGGGTAATATTTCAGTACAAGCGGATAATAATTGCCCTTGCAGGGCTCAAGAAGCATAATCGGAAGATCGGTTTATATAGGAGCTGTAGCAGGCTATAGATCGATTCCGATCATATTGGACAAGTATATTGAAAGTGATGGGAGAAGCCATTGTACAAAATTACAGCTAAAGCGGATAATAATTGCGATCTCTAGAGATTTAAGAAGCCAAGATCCCAGATCGGTTTTTATGGCAGCTATATCAGGTTATGTACCAACTTTAACCCTACTAAGTACAGCAGTGGTTAGTCATAATAAAACACTTCATGAAAAATTTCAGCCAAATCGGTTAAGGATTGCGCCCTCTAGAGGCTCAAGAAGTCAAGGTCCAAGATCAGATTATATAGCAGCTATATCAGGTTATGTACCGATTTGAAACATACCATGTACAGTAGTTGGAAGTCATAACAAAACACGTCATGAAAAATTTCAGCCAAATCGGATAAGAACTGCGTCCTCTAGAGGCCTAAGAAATCAAAATCCTAGTTTCGTTTATATGGCAGCTATATTAGGTTATGGAACAATTTGAACCATACCTGGCACAGTTGTTGGAAGTCTTAACAAAACACATTATGCCGAATTTCAGCCAAATCGGATAGACTCAGTGGCTGAGAAGTCAAGAAACAAGATCAGTTTATATGGGAGCTATATCAAAACATGGACCATTGTGGCCCATTTACAATCCCAACCGACCTACTCTCATAAGAAGTATTTGTGCAAAATTTCAAGTGCCTAGCTTTACTCCTTCCATATCATCCTCGTCTTAGGATGAAGAACTTTCTAGCAATGCATCTAATATGCCGTCAGCTAAATAAAACGCGTAAAATTTTATACCCTCCACCATAGGATGGGGGTATACTAATTTCGTCATTCTGTTTGTAACTCGCCAAAATATTCGTCTAAGACTCCATAAACTATATATATTCTTGATCGTCATGACATTTTAAGTCAAACTAGCCATGTCCGTCCGTCTAGCCATGTCCGAGTAAGGCTAGCCGCCTGAAATTTTGCACAAATACTTCTTGTTAGTGTAGGTCGTTTGGGATTGTAAATGGGCTATATCGGTTTTGATATAGCTGCCGTATAAACCGATCTGAGATCTTGACTTCATGAGCCGCTAGAGGGCACAATTCTTATCCGACTCTGCTGAAATTTTGCATGAGGTGTTTTATTATGACTTCGAATAACTGTAATGAGTATGGTTGACATCGGTATATAACATGATATAGCTGTCATATAAACCTATCTGGGGTCTTGACTTCTTGAGCGTCTAGAGTGCGCAATTCCTATCCGACGTGTTTTGTTATGACTTCCAACAACTGTGTTAAGAATAGTTCAAATCGGTCCATAACCTGATATAGCTGCCATAAAAACCGATCTGGGGTCTTGACTTCTTCAGCCACTAGAGGGCGCAATTATTATCCGATTTAGCTGAAATTTTGCATGAGGTGTTTTGTTATAACTTTCAATAACTGTGCTAAGAATAGTTCAAATCGGTCCATAACCAGATATAGCTGCCATATAAACCGATCTGGGGTCTTGACTTCTCGAGCCACTAGAGGGCGTAATTAATATCCGATTTAGCTGAAATTTTGTACAACGGCTTCTCTCATGATCTTTAACATACGTGTAGAATATGGCATGAATCGGTTTATAGCTTAATACAGCTCCTCTATAAACCCATCTCCCTATTCTAGTTCTTCAGCCCCTAAAGTGCGCAAATCTTAATAGATTTGGCTGAAATTTTACACAATGACTTCTACTATGGTCTCCTATATTCAGTTTAACTATGGTCCGAAATGAACCATAACATGATATTGTTCCAATAACATAGCAATTCTTTTCTTTTATCCTTTGTTTGCCTTAAAAGAGATACCGTGACAAGAGCTCAACAAATGCGATTCATGGTGGAGGGTATATAAGATTCGGCCCGGCCGAACTTGGCACGCTCTTACTTGTTTCCATTTTTATACCCTCCACTTTAGGATGACGTTATATTAATTTCGTTATTCCGTTTGTAACACATCGAAATATTCATCTGAGACCTAAACAAGTAAAAAGGCGTTTAGTTAGGCCGGGCCGAACTTTGGATACCCACCACCCCGGGTATATATGTAAACCACCTTCCGTCAAAATGCGGTGCAAAACTCATACCTTATGTCCTATAGCAGAAATATGTGGAGGCGCTTAACTTAACTCACTGTCCCAAATTTCGGCAACATCGGACAATAAATGCGCTTTTTATGGCCCCAAAACCTAAAACCGAGAGATCGGTCTATATGGCAGCTATATCCAAATCTAGACCGATCAGTGCGATAATGCAGAAGTATGTATAGGGGCTTAACTTAACTCACTGTCCCAAATTTCGGCGACATCGGATTATAAATGCGTGTTTTATGGGCCTAAGACCCCAAATCGGAGGATCGGTCTATATGGTAGCTATATCCAAATCTTGACCGATCTGAGCCAAATTCACGGAGGACGTCGGAGGGCCTAAGATAACGCTATATCCCAAATTTCAGCAAAAGCGGATAATAAATATAGCTTTTATGGGACTATGACCCTAAATCGGAGGATCGGTCTATATGGCAGCTATATCCAAATGTGAACCGATCTGAGCCAAATTGACGAAGGACGTTGTAGGGCCTAACACAACTCACTGTCTCAAATTATAGCAAAATCGGATAATAAATGTGGCTTTTATGGGCCTAAGACCCTACATTTGAAGATCGGTCTATATGGCAGCTATATCCAAATCTGAACCGATCTGAGCCATATTGACGGGGGATATCGAAGGGCCTAAGACAACTCACTGCCCTAAATTTCAGCAAAATCGGATAATAAATGTGGCTTTTATGGGCCTAAAACCCTAAATTGGAGGATCGGTCTATATGGCAGCTATATCCAAATCTAGACCGATCTGAGCCAAATTAACGGAGGATGTCGAAGGGCCTAACACAACTCACTGTCCCAAATTTCACCAAAATCGGATAATAAATGTGGCTTTTATGGGCCTAAGACCATAAAACGGCCGATCGGTCTATATGGGGGCTATATCAAGATATAGTCCGATATAGCCCATCTTCGAATTAAACCTGCTTATGGACAAAAAAAGAATCTGTGCAAAGTTTCAGCTCAATATCTCTATTTTTAAAGACTGTAGCGTGATTTCAACAGACAGACGGACAGACGGACGGACTTGTCTAGATCGTCTTAGATTTTTACGCTGATCAAGAATATATATACTTTATAGGGTCGGAAATGGATATTTCGATGTGTTGCAAACGGAATGACAAAATGAATATACCCCCATCCTTCGGTGGTGGGTATAAAAAAGTCACCTATCATATTTTTCCTATTGTATCTGCATGACAAATTTCAATCCTTTATCTCCATCTGTAAAGAATGAACCAAATGGTACCAATTGGGGTACTAAACGTAGATTGCTTCCCATGAAAGTAAAATTTTTCTTTTTATACCCTCCACCATAAGATGGGGGGTATACTAATTTCGTCATTCTGTTTGTAACTACTCGAAATATTCGTCTGAGACCCCATAAAGTATATATATTCTTGATCGTCGTGACATTTTATGTCGATCTAGCCATGTCCGTCCGTCTGTCCGTCCGTCCGTCCGTCCGTCCGTCCGTCCGTCCGTCTGTCTGTCGAAAGCACGCTAACTTCCGAAGGAGTAAAGCTAGCCGCTTGAAATTTTGCACAAATACTTCTTATTAGTGTAGGTCGGTTGGTATTGTAAATGGGCCATATCGGTCCATGTTTTGATATAGCTGCCATATAAACCGATCTTGGGTCTTGACTTCTTAAGCCTCTAGAGTGCGCAATTCTTATCCGATTGGAATGAAATTTTGCACGACGTGTTTTTTTATGATATCCAACAATTTTGCCAAGTATAGTTTAAATCGGTCCATAACCTGATATAGCTGTCATATAAACCGATCTTGGGTCTTGACTTCTTGAGCCTCTAGAAGGCGCAATTCTTATCCGATTTGAATGAATTTTTGCACATAGTATTTTGTTATGATACCTTTAACAATTGTGCCAACTATGGTTCAAATCGGTTAATAACCTGATATAGCTGTCATATAAACAGATCTGGGGACTTGACTTCTTGAGCCTCTAGAGGTCGCAATTATTATCCGATTAGCCTGAAATTTTGCACGACGCATTCTCTCATGATCATCAACGTACGTGTTTATTATGGTCAGAATCGGTCTATAGCCCGATACTGTTCCCATATAAATCGATCTCTCTATTTTACTTCTTGAGCCCCAAAATGACGCAATTCTTATTCGAATTGGCTGACATTTTACACAGGTCTCCAACATATAATTTAATTGTGGTCCAAACCGGACCATATCTTGATATCGCTCTAATAGCAGAGAAAATCTTTTCTTATATCCTTTTTTTGCCTAAGAAGAGATGCCGGGAAATGAACTCGACAAATGCGATCCATGGTGGAGGGTATATAAGATTCGGCCCGGCCGAACTTAGCACGCTTTTACTTGTTGGTACTGGAATTTTGATGAATCCTCCATCATATATTTCCTTCTTGTACCTACAAGCCAATGGGGAAAAACCCCACTGAAAATATTTTTTCTGATGGTCTCACCAGGATTCGAACCCGGGCGTTCAGCGTAATAGGCGGACATGCTTACCTCTTAGTTGTCAAATTTCATTCCTCTACCTCCATTATGAAGAAAGTCCCAATTTTGGTACAAAAATGTGTGAATTGTGAATAGATTATTAAGCCACCCATCATATTGTATATTTCTTAGTTGTACCTTTATGCCAAATTTCAGATCTCTAGCTCCATCTGAACAATTTTTAACGGAACATTTAGTCACCCATATTATATTTCTTAGTTATACTTTCTTGCCAAATTTCAGACCTCAAATTCCATCTGAACAGAAAGTTCAAAATAGTACCAATTTTGGTACTAAATTGTTCGAATTGTGAAAAAACATTTAGCCGTCCATCACGAATTTCACAGAAAGTACCAAATGACACCAATATTGGTACGAAAGTTTACGAATTGTAAAAAAATAAAAGTCACCTATCATATTTTTCCTATTGTATCTGCATGACAAATTTCAAACCTTTAGCTCCATCTGTAAAAAATGAACCAAATGGTACCAATTGGGGTACTAAACGTAGATTGTTTTCCATGAAAGTAAAATTTTTCTTTTTTTTACCACCATTAGGGTGAGAGTGGCACTAGGTACGCCAAAGGGGGGTATTTTATCGCCACTCCTATGAGTGACCAGCATAAATGACCTATTACGGATGCTGACTGAGGTGGGATTTGACCCGTTTGCTACGCACGATGCTATAATACTTCTAAGGGATAAAGATCCAAACCTGTTATGCATATGACATATGACTGGGCTAGAACCAAAGATCTCAATGTTAAACCAGAGAAGACTGAAATATGCCTGTTCACGAGAATGACGAAGGTGGGCCAATTTAACGCACCACGTTTGCTCCGTAAGACGATTTTAACTGCTATGGAGAAAAAGTGTAACATAGGGACCATACAACAGGTTCAGAGAACATATTGTCTTGGCATAGGCGGAACGATGAAGACCACGCCTACTGGGTAATAAATCGAGGCGACGATAGGAAACCTAGAAGGAAGAGAAGAGTTGTACCTGAGATGAACCTGAGATGAACCTAAAGGTCGAGTGCTAGGCAATGCTGCCAGCGGCACGGTCTTGGATTGACAGGAACCTAGTATTGCAATCTGAAGGATCATGTTACACGGATGGATCAAGGCTGGAGGACAGAGTGGGCCTGGGGGTCTACATTGAGAACCCAGGGACTGAAATCTGTTTTAGACTGCCTGACCATTGTACTGTCCTATAGGCGGAGATCCGGGCGATTACGGAATGCGTGAGGTGGTTTGGTGTGGTGGTAACGCGAGGACGTCGAGGTTGAACATCTTTACGGATAGAAAAATTGGGGGATCCAGATCGTGAGAAGACGAGGCCTGAAAGGAAGTAAGAAGGAGGTCAGTTAAAATTAAATCGTGTTAAGTTCAACCGCGCCACCACCAAGGATATAATTGTAATCCTATTTTATTATAACTCCACTACTATATGCAAAGTAATATCTAAATAGGGGATGGTCTCGATCATATTTTATTCAGGGACATCGTGCAAGAAATTCGCTTTTTATGGGATTAAACCCAAAATTAGAAGATCGGTCTAAATGAAGCCTATATCTTTATAGTCTGTTCTGATTCATATTTGAGTCGATAGTCGGGAGGCTTTAAACAACTCACCATTTAAAATTTTAAAGAGATTGGGTAACAAATGCAGCGGGAGTCATGTCCTATTTTTTTCAAATCGGATAAAAAATAAAGCTTTTATGGCTGCTATATCCAAACATAGTCCGATCTGAAACATATTTAAATTGGATGTCGGGAGGTCTAAAACTACTCACCGTTTTAAATTTCAGCGAAATCGGATAAAAAACAGAGGCTCTGAAGCCATACCTTTTTTCGGCAGATCGGTCTATATAGTAGCTATACCTATATATAGTTCAATCCGTACCATATTTAAGTCGGATGTCGGGAGGCTTAAAAAACTCACTGTTTCAAATTTCAGCGAAATCGGGTAATAAATATGTAAAATATATTGTCATATCACTCTATTGTGTTTCACAATCCTCTTAATATCTTCTAGTTTTTAGTACATACTAGCCGACCCGGGCCCGCTCCGCTGCGCCTTGTTTTATTTTATATGGAATAAAAGTTTCCTTGGAATATTTATTTTCGACAATTAAAGATCTTTTAGTGAAATACCATGCTAACTTGACTAACAGTTTAACAATATAAGTGCCTTTGTCCGAATCCGATATGATCTTTATTGGTCTACGAATTTAAGTTTGGATGTAAGGTGTACCCCATTATTAAAATACTTCATTTCAGCCCGATATTCTCATGATATCTGATTTAGGGTTGTTTTCGGGGGTGAGGTGGTCCCCCAGGCACATGGCAATGAAAAAATATCAGCATCGTGCTCTTCTTTCAAAAACCATTTATTCAAACCCCACATTGCCATTGGTTTAGGGGAGTTATACGATGAGGCGACCCCAAAACACATGACCCAAAATAAGTTATCAAATTTGTTTTCTAATCTTAAATACCACATATTGGCATTGTCGACAAATTTCTACCCTTTGCGGGGTGTTTTGAGGAAGGGGTGATGCCCTAAATACATGGTCCTAAATTTGGATATCAAATTCGTATTCTACTCCCAAATATCTTTATTTGCGCCCCATTTTGCGATGGTCACTAAAAAATTGCTGCTTGTGTGGTGTTGTGGGAAAGGGGTTGACCCCCAGAAAATTGGTCCCGAAAGTGGGTATCAATTCTTGCTCTACCCCCCAATACCTTTCATTTAATCTCAACATTCATTTAATCATCGGTAAATATGGCCGATTTAGGGGTGTTTTGGGGATTAGGTTGGTCGCCCGAACACTAAGCCCGGAAAATATATCAGCAACGTGCTCTATTCTCATATATCTATATACCATTTATTTGAACCCCATATTGCCATTGGCCTCAAAATTGGATATCAAATTCGTTTTCAAAACTCATTTAAACTCCTTATTGCAATAGTCAGCAAATATGTCCGGTTTGGGGTATTGGCCCTAAAAACTATAAATATTTAGTTCCACTCTCTTTAAGACCCAAATTGTCTTGGTGAGCAAATACGTCCTACTTGGGGTTTGTTATGGTGGTAGGACGTCCCCTAGACAGTTGGTCCCTAATGTTTATATCAGATACGTGGTCTACTCCCAAATATCTTTTATTTGAGCCCCATATTTCCATAGTCGGCAAACATGACGGGCTTGGGGGGTGTTTTGGGGGATGGGCGGCCACTCAGTGAGTTGGCCTTGAAAATATATATCGGATTCGTGTTCCACTTTAAAAACCCTCTTATTTGAGCCTTCTATTGCAGTAGTCAGCAAATATTTCCTATTTGGGTGGTGTTGCGGGGGTGGTGTGGCCCCATAGACATTTTTCCACAAATATTGATATCAGATTCGTGCTTTACTCTCAAAGACCTTTCATTTGAGCCCCATATGGCTATGGTCGTAAATTTTTCCACTTTGGGGGATGTTTTTGGGGATAGGTCCATATTTCCCATATTTGGATATCAGATTCTAATTCTACACTCAAATAACATTTATTTAAGCGCCATATTTCCATGGTCAGTCCTGTCTGGGGGGTGTTTTGGGGAAATGGGGCCAATCCCCCCCCCCAGAAACGTGGTCCCACATTCGGAAATCAGATTCGTATTCTACTCGCAAATACCTTTCATTGGAGTCCCATATTGTCATGGTCGGTAAATATGTCCGATTAAGGGGTGTTTTGGGGCTTGGGGTGGTCCCCTTAGCACTTGGTCCTACAATTGGATATCAGATAGGTTTTCTTATCCTAAATGCCTTTCATTTGAGTCCCATATTGCCGTGATTGGTCATAATATATGTTTGGTAGGTTTTAGGGTGGGGCAGCCCCCCTAGGTACCCCATCCGAAATTTGGATACCAAATTTTTATACCCTCCACCATAAGATGAAGGGTATACTAATTTCGTCATTCTGTTTGTAACTACTCGAAATATTCGTCTGAGACCCCATAAAGTATATATATTCTTGATCGTCGTGAAATTTTATGTCGATCTAGCCATGTCCATCCGTCCGTCCGTCTGTCTGTCGAAAGCACGCTAACTTCCGAAGGAGTAAAGCTAGCCGCCTGAAATTTTGCACAAATACTTCTTATTAGTGTAGGTCGGTGGTGTTGTATATGGGCCATATCGGTCCATGTTTTGATATAGCTGCCATATAAACCGATCTTGGGTCTTGACTTCTTGAGCCTCTAGAGTGCGCAATTCTTATCCGATTGGAATGAAATTTCGCACGACGTGTTTTGTTATGATATCCAACAACTGTGCGAAGTATGGTTCAAATCGGTTTATAACCTGATATAGCTGCCATATAAACCGATCTTGAGTCTTGACTTCTTGTGCCTCTAGAGTGCGCAATTCTTATCCGATTGAAATGAAATTTTGCACGACGTGTTTTGCTGTTATATCCAACAACTGTGTCAAGTATGGTTCAAATCGGTCCATAACCTGATATAGCTGCCATATAAACCGATCTGGGGTCTTGACTTCTTGAGCCTCTAGAGTGCGCAATTCTTATCCGATTGGAATGAAATTTTGCACGACGTGTTTTGTTATGTCATCCAACAACTGTGCCAGGTATGCTTCAAATCGGCCCATAACCTTACATAGCTGTCATATAAACCGATCTTGGGTCCAATTTGAATGAATTTTGGTACGTAGTATTTTGTTATGATATCCAACAACTGTGCCAAATATGGTTCAAATTGGTTCATAACCTGATATAGCTGTCATATAAACAGATCTGGGGACTTGACTTCTTGAGCCTCTAGAGGTCGCATTTATTACCCGATTTGCCTGACATTTTGTACGACGTATTCTCTCATGACCATTAACATACGTGTTTATTATGGTCTGAATCGGTCTATAGCCCGATACAGATCCCATATAAATCGTTCTCTCTATTTTACTTCGTGAGCCCCAATGGGCGCAATTCTTATACGAATTGGCGGAAATTTTACACAGGTCTCCAACATATAATTTAATTGTGGTCCGAACCGGACCATATCTTGATATCGTTTTAATAGCAGAGCAACTCTTTTCTTATATCCTTTTTTGCCTAAGAAGAGATGCCGGGAAAAGAAGTCGACAAATGCGATCCATGGTGGAGGGTATATAAGATTCGGCCCGGCCGAACTTAGCACGCTTTTACTTGTTATATATAAGATTTACGAATTCCATATGTATTTATGACTTTGTGTAATATATTGTATATATCTACTATGGGATGCAACGTAAATGTTTGATCCGACAGCTGTTTACGCAGCAATTTTCCAGAAATAAATTGATTAATCCGAAAGTCGGTTTTTATTGTTTATTAGTTAACAATTCCAGAACGAATGAAGAAAATGGATATCTAAGTTTTCTGTGAAATAAATATTTGACAAACAATTGAAAATGTTACGTATGTTAAGTAAAAATTATATACAAAAAGTGTTTTGCTACTTAAAAGGAAAAACACCTACACTACATTTAATTCAGTACTTACATTTGAATAGTAAAGTTCTCCTTTTTATACCCTCCACCATAAGATGGGGGGTATACTAATTTCGTCATTCTGTTTGTAACTACTCGAAATATTCGTCTGAGACCCCATAAAGTACATATTTTCTTGATCGTCGCGACATTTTATGTCGATCTAGCCATGTCCGTCCGTCTGTCCGTCCGTCCGTCTGTCTGTCGAAAGCACGCTAACTTCCGAAGGAGTAAAGCTAGCCGCTTGAAATTTTGCACAAATACTTCTTATTAGTGTAGGTCGGTTGGTATTGCAAATGGGCCATATCGGTCCATATTTTAATATAGCTGCCATATAAACCGATCCTTTGTCTTGACTTCTTGAGCCTCTAGAGTACGCAATTCTTGTCCGATTGGAATGAAATTTTGCACGACGTGTTTTGTTATGACATCCAACAACTGTGCCAGGTATGCTTCAAATCGGCCCATAACCTTACATAGCTGTCATATAAACCGATCTTGGGTCTTAACTTCTTGAGCCTCTAGAGTGCGCAATTCTTATCCGATTTGAATGGGTTTTGGCACGTAGTATTTTGTTATGACATCCAACAACTGTACCAAGTATGGTTCAAATCGGTCCATAACCTGATATAGCTAGAGGGCCCAATTCCAATCCGATTTGGCTGAAATTTTGCATGACGCATTTTATTCTTACTTTCAACAACTGTGTCAAATAACTTTCAAATCGGTCCATAACCTGATATAGCTGCCATATAAACCGATCTGGGATCTTGACTTCTTGAGCCCTAGAGGTCGCAATTACTATCCGATATGCCTGAAATTTTGTACGACGGATCCTCTCATGACCATCAACAAACGCGTTTATTATGGTCTGAATCGGTCTATTGCCCGATACAGCTCCCATATAAATCGTTCTCTCTATTTTACTTCTTGAGCCCCCAATGGGCGCAATTCTTATTCGAATTGGCTGAATTTTTACACAGGTCTCCAACATATAATTTAATTGTGGTCCGAACCGGACCATATCTTGATATCGCTCTAATCGCAGAGCAAA
This sequence comes from Stomoxys calcitrans, assembly GCF_963082655.1. Taxonomy (NCBI): domain Eukaryota; kingdom Metazoa; phylum Arthropoda; class Insecta; order Diptera; family Muscidae; genus Stomoxys; species Stomoxys calcitrans. Next base: position 52,374,956 of record NC_081552.1, on the reverse strand, counting down.
TCTTTTCTTATATCCTTTTTTGCCTAAGAAGAGATGCCGGGAAAAGAACTCGACAAATGCGATCCATGGTGGAGGGTATATAAGATTCGGCCCGGCCGAACTTAGCACGCTTTTACTTGTTATCTCATGTACTAGACTTGACTTTCATTTAATACTTCGACTGCCAACATAGGTTATGGGTCCGGTCATTGCCAACGTGCATTAGTAGTTTTAAGTTAACGTCTAAGTCAGTTAAGATGTTTTGAAAAGTTTTTGATATTGTCCAACGTTGATATTGGCCATATTTGAAAGATGGCAAGTTCGGCACAAATTGAACAAGTAAGAGCGTGCTAAATTCGGCCGGGCCGAATTTTATATACCCTCCACCACGGATCGCATTTGTCGAGCTCTTGCCCCAGTATCTCTTTTTAGGCAAACAAAGGATAAAAGAAAAGAATTGCTATGTTATTGGAACAATATCAAGTTATGGTTCATTTCGGACCATAGTTGAACTGAATATTGGAGACCATAGCAGAAGTCATCGTGTAAAATTTCAGCCAAATCTAGTAAGAATTGCGCACTTTAGGACCTGAAGAACTAAAATAGGGAGATCGGTTTTTAGAGGAGCTGTATTAAGCTATAAACCGATTCATGCCACGTATGTTAGAGATCATGAGAGAAGCCGTTGTACAAAATTTTAGCTAAATCGGATATTAATAACGCCCTCTAGTGACTCGAGAAGTCAAGACCCCAGATAGGTTTATATGACAGCTATATCAGGCTATGGACCGATTTGAACTATTATTAGCACAGTTGTTGGAAGTCATAACAAAACACGTCGTTCAAAATCTCAGCCCAATCGGATAGGAATTGCGCACTCTAGACGCTCAAGAATTCAAGACCCCAGATAGGTTTATATGACAGCTATATCAGGTTATACACCGATGTCAACCATACTTGGCACAGTTGTTGGAAGTCATAATAAAACACTTCATGCAAAATTTCAGCCAAATCGGATAAGAATTGTGCCCTCTACCGGCTCAAGAAATCAAGATCCCAGATCGGTTTATATGGATCGTGTGGGAAGAAGAGCCATATCAAGGCGAATTGTAATAGCAGCAATTCTAAAGTTGCTGTAATGAGTGTGAGGGTGATGAGTAACTCTGGCTCAAGTCCCAATGAGTGGATTGTTGATAGTGGAGCATCATCACATATGAGCTGGGTAAAGAGTATTTTCTCTTCATTAAGAAAACACAAGCAGAATTTCTGGGGATTTTGGTTTAGCAGAAGGTATAGGTAATGTAGAATTAAAATCGTAGTACACCGACATTATTCTATACAACGTTCTCTTCGTGCCGAAAATATATGCAAATTTTTTGTGTTTCTATAATATAATTGAGCGTATGCAAAAACAAAAGATGACCATATGATTTTTGAAGCCCGTTCAAATGAAGGTGTTTTTACAACAACACTTCTGTCCCTTAAACACGTAATGATGGCAAGTTCAGTAAATGACAATGAGATTTGACATAGGCGGTTAGGTCATTTGAATTATAATGAAATGTTCAAGCTACAGAAAATGAAATGATACGAGGCTTATCAGTCAATCCAAAGGCGAATATTTCTTGTGCTATGTCAAAGGTAGCTGTCCAACCTTTTCCGAAGTATGGTGAGTGTTCCACAACAAGGCAATTGGAGTTGGTGCATACTGACATCTGTGGTCCGTTGCGAGTAGCAAGTGAAGGTGGAGCCTGGTACTTCATAACATGTATGGCCGACTATTCTCGTTTCGCCACCGTGTACTTCCTAAAGCAGAAGTTGGAAGCATTTCAGGCTATTAAGGAATTCCACAGCAGTGCAGAAAGGCAAACTGGATTGAAGCTGAAATCGCTCAAAAGTGACAACGGGTGTGAGTATTTGTCTAGGTCGTTACAAATGTGTTTATCGTCCGCAGGTATACAATAGCAAACCACTATGTGCTGAACCCCGCAACAGAACGGAGTAGCAGAAAGGTTAAATAAAATCTTGGTTGAAACAGTGAGGTGCGTGCTGCTAGACTCTGGTTTACCATACTCATTTTGGTCTAAAGCTCTCAATATGGCAACTTATTTGAGAAACCGCTGTCACTCAAAGGTTCTAAAGAACAGAACCCCGTATGAATGTTGGTTCGGTAAGAATCGAACGGTGATTCATTTACGGACATTTGTATGTCATGCAGTTTCGTTAGATAAAAAACAGGCTGTTCCACTGTTGCTGTTGCTACCGAAAGATAAAGAATATGTGTTTGCTGGGTATGCACATCAGTCTAAGGCATATCGGTTATACCTCAAAGAAAGCAAAAGCATGACGATAGCCAGAGATGTTATTTTTTTTAACACAAACTCTCGAGTCAACTCGCTGATGTTCTTAACAACACCAACAACATGGACAAAGATCGGTTTTGTGTCGAATTGAAAACCACCCACCCACCGAAGATGAATGTCAACCAATAGCTGAGGCCGCGACAGGAAATGAAAGTGAGACATCGGAAGAAGAGGTGATAATGGAGGAGGAAGGGGGCAAACGTAAGAGAGGCAGGCCCAAAGTAATAAAGTCGAGTTTGATTCTCTCCTGAAAAACAGCATCTTGGAACTTGTGGAGAAACCAGAAGGCAAAAACGTAGTGGAACGCAAGTAGGTGTTTGTAACCAAAAGAGACCCATCCCTACAGAATGCAAAATGCAAAGCTCTCCTTGTAGCCCAGGGTTTCTCCCAAAAGTTCCAAGTTGATTATGCTGAGACGTACTCTTCTGTGGTGAGATTCACAGCTGTTAGCTTGATAAAGCTGTACAGAGAAACTTTTGGTCCACCATATTGACATTGTTTCTGCTTTCCTCAACGGAGATCTTCAAGAAGAAGTATTTGAGTCAACCACCCATGTTTATTATTAAAGAATTGTCCGATCATGTTTGTAAGCTGAGAAAATCAATTTACAGTCTTAAAAAGGCCGGAAGAGATTGGTACCGTAAAATAAATCAGATCTCGTCGATCTCAATTTTGTGCGTACTAAAACTGACAATTGCTTGTATGTCATAAAGAAGATGAGCTGGTTTTAGTAGCTATTTGTGTCAACGATATACTACTGTAATGTTCTTAAGAGAGCACTCTGAAAGAAGTGGTGTCACATTTGAATAAATTTGTGGATGCTATTGACAGAGGTCTAGTGAAATACTATTTAGGGATGCAAATAGAGACGAGATTTATTTACAAAATGTTTGTCTCAAGAACAAGTAAAAAGGCATTGAGTTTAAACCACCTTTGGTCAAAATACGGTGAAAGATGCATGCCTTATGCCCAATAGCAGCTATGTTCCGATTTGCACCAAATACTAATAAGTACAAGTCATTGTTCAATTGTGTATAACAAAATATTGATCTTTTTAGCAGCTACATCTACAAATAAACTGATCTGAACCATAAATGACACGGATGTCGAAAAGCCTAACATAAGTCATTGTATCAAATTTCAGTGAAATCGGATTATAAATGCGCTTTTTATGTGGCCAAGATTTTTAATCGGGATATCGGTCTATATGGCAGCTATATCCCAATCTTTGCCGTTTTGGGCCAAGTTGCCGAAACATGTCGAAGAGCCTAATACAACTCACTGTTCCAAATATCGGCGAAATCGGACAATAAATGCGCCTTTTATGGCCCCAAAACCTTAAATCGAGAGATCGGTCTATATGCCAGCTATATCCAAATCTGGATCGATCAGGGCCAAATTAAAGAAGTATGTCAAAGGTCCCAGCGCATCTCACAATCCCAAATTTCGACGAAATCGGACAATAAATGCGCTTTTTATGGGTCCAAAACCTTAAATCGAGATATCGGTCTATATGACAGCTATATCCAAGTCTGGACCGATCTGGCCCAAATTGAAGAAGGATACCTAAGGTCCCAGCGCATCTCACTGTCCCAAATTTCGACGAAATCGGACAATAAATGCTCTTTTTATGGGTCCAAAACCTTAAGTCGAGAGATCGGTCTATATGATAGCTATATCCAAATCTGGACCAATCTGGGCCAAATTCAAAAAGGATGTCGAGTGGCATAACACAATTCACTGTCCCAAATTTCAGCAATGTGGCTTTTATGGGTCTAAGACACTAAATCGGCGGATCGGTCTATATGGCAGCTATATCCAAATCTGGGCCGATCTGGCCAAATTGAAGAAGGATGCTTTTAGACAAAAGACCTTTATAGATCTTTTTATCTCATGTAATAGACTTGACTTTCATTTAAAACTTCGACTGCCAACAAAATTAATCTTTAATGGGCTTCAGACCCTTTATCCGCAGATCGGTCTATATGACAGCTATAACCAAACATAGTCCGATCTAAACATTTTTTGTGTCAGATATCGACAGGTTTAAAGCTATTCACTATTTCTAATTTCAGCGAAATCGGGTAAAAAAAGCTTTTATGGGCTTGAGACCCTTTATCGGGAGGTCGGTTTATACGGCAGCTGTAATCAAATATAGTCCGATTTGAACCGTATTTAAGTCGGATGTCGGAAGGCTTAAAACATCTCACTGTTTCAAATTTCAACGAAATCGGTAAGAAAAATAAAGCTTTTATGGGCTTAAGACCCTGTATCGGCAGATCGGTCTATATAGTAACTATGTCTAAGTATAGTCCAATCTCAACTTTATTTCGGTTTAATGGCCCGTTCAAGAACTTGACCAGCGTTCATCGAAAGACGTCTCTGTGCCAAATTTCAGCTCAATATTTCAATTTTTTGAGGGTGTAGAGTGATTGCAACAGACGGACGGACAGACACACGGATATCGTTGAATCGTCTTAGAATGTTACGATGATCCGAAATATATATACTTTGTAGGGTCGGAAATTGATATTTCAATGTGTTGCAAACGGAAAGACTTAATAAATTTTCCCCCTAATTTATGGTGGTGGGTATAAAAAAATGAGAATATTTTTATACCCTCCTCCATAGAATAGGGGGTATACTAAATTCGGCATTCTGTTTGTAACTACTCGAAATATTCGTCTGAGGCCCCATAAAGTATATATATTCTTGTCGATCTAGCCATGTCCGTCCGTCTGTCCGTCCGTCCGTCTGTCTGTCGAAAGCACGCTAACTTCCGAAGGAGTAAAGCTAGCCGCTTGAAATTTTGCACAAATACTTTTTTTAGTGAAGGTCGGTTGGTATTGCAAATGGGCCATATCGGTATATGTTTTGATATAGCTGCCAAATAAACCGATCTTGGGTCTTGAATTCTTGAGCCTCTAGAGTGCGCAATTCTTATCCGATTGGAATGAAATTTCGCACGACGTGTTTTGCTACGAAAACCAATTACTGTGGCAAGTATGGTTCACATCGGACCATAACCGAATATAGCTGCCATATAAAACGATCTTGGGTCTTGATTTCTTGAGCCTCTAGAGAGCGCAAATCTTATCCGATTGGAATGATATTTGCACAAAGTGTTTAAGTGTCACTTCTAAAAACTGTGCCAAGTATGGGTCAAATCGGTCCATAACCTGATATAGCTGCCATAAAAACCAAATTAGGTCTTGACTTCTTGAGCCTCTAGAGAGCGCAATTCTTATCCGATTGGAATGAAATTTTGCACTACGTGTTTTGTTATGACTTCCAATAACTGTGCCAAGTATGGTTCAAATCGGTCTATAACTTGATATAGCTGCCATAAAAACCGATCTTGGGTCTTGAATTCTTGAGCCTCTAGAAGGCGCAATTCTTATCCGATTAGAATGAAATTTTGCACTACGTGTTTTAGTATCACTTCTAACAACTGTGCTAAGTATGATTCAATTCGTGCCATTACCTGGTATAGCTGTCATATAAACCGATCTTGGGTCTTGACTTCTTGAGCCTCTAGAGGGCGCAATTCTCATCCGATTTGACTGAATTTTTGCACATAGTGTTTTAGTGTCACTTCTAACAACTGTGCGAAGTATCGTTCAAATCGGTCCATAACCTGATGTAGCTGCCATATAAACCGATCTTGGGTCTTGACTTCTTGAGCCTCTAGAGGGCGCAATTCTTATCCAATTGTAATGAAATTTTGCACGACGTGTTTTGTTATGATGTCCAACAACTGTGCCAAGTATGGTTTAAATCGGTCCATCACCTGATATAGCTGCCATATAAACCGATCATGGGTCTTGACTTCTTGAGCCTCTAGAGGGCGCAATTCTTATCCGATTGTAATGAAATTTTGCACGACGTGTTTTGTTATGATGTCCAACAACTGTGCCAAGTATGGTCCAAATCGGTCCATAACCTGATATAGCTGCCATATAAACCGATCTTGGGTCTTGACTTCTTGAGCCTCTAGAGAGCGCAATTCTTATCCGATTGGCTGAAATTTTGCATGACGTATTTTATTCTTACTTTCAACTACTGTGTCAAATTAGGTTCAAATCGGTTCATAACCTGATATAGCTGTCATGTAAACCGATCTGGGATATTAACTTCTTGAGCCTGTAGAGGTCGCAATTATTATCCGATTTGCCTGAAATTGTGTACGACGGATTCTCTCATGACCATCAACATACGTGTTTATTATGGTCTGAATCGGTCAATAGCCCGATACAGCGCCCATATAAATCGATCTCTCTATTTTACTTCTTGAGCCCCCAAAGGGCGCAATTCTTATTCGAATTGGCTGACATTTTACACAGGTCTCCAACATATAATTTAATTGTGGTCCAAACAGGACCATATCTTGATATCGCTCTAATAGCGATATCATGATATCGATATATCCTGTTTTGCCTAAGAAGAGATGTCTGGAAAAGAACTCGACAAATGCGATCAATGGTGGAGGGTATATAAGATTCGGCCCGGCCGAACTTGGCACGCTCTTACTAGTTTTTTGCAAAATATTGGGTAGAATCCAATTTTTACATAATATTGTGCAGAAATAAAAGTTAGACAACATTTTTCTTGGAAATAAATGTTTGATCTTTGGATAGGTATTTTTGTACACTAAACTGTTCCAAATATGTCCTCCAAAGTAACATCATATATTTTCAAATTATCTGCTGTCCAATTGTCCAGTGTACTCAAAGTTTTGTGGCTTAGCTCATCCTTAAAGGCACCAACAATGCCGCGACGCATGTACCTGGAAAAGGTGTTAAAAATAAAATTAATTTTATTTATAAAAAGTAGAAAAAAGAATTGGCAAACCTACTCAAAATCTGATCGAATATGGGGACTACCATGACCATTCCTCACAGAGAATGTTAAATTGGTACTGGGACTACCTACAATCGGCGTATAAAATTAAGTAGTTTTCGTTTTGACAAAGCTGTTAAGAATTTAATTGTGGTCCAAACAGGACCATATCTTGATATCGCTCTAATAGCGATATCATGATATCGATATATCCTGTTTTGCCTAAGAAGAGATGTCTGGAAAAGAACTCGACAAATGCGATCAATGGTGGAGGGTATATAAGATTCGGCCCGGCCGAACTTGGCACGCTCTTACTAGTTTTTTGCAAAATATTGGGTAGAATCCAATTTTTACATAATATTGTGCAGAAATAAAAGTTAGACAACATTTTTCTTGGAAATAAATGTTTGATCTTTGGATAGGTATTTTTGTACACTAAACTGTTCCAAATATGTCCTCCAAAGTAACATCATATATTTTCAAATTATCTGCTGTCCAATTGTCCAGTGTACTCAAAGTTTTGTGGCTTAGCTCATCCTTAAAGGCACCAACAATGCCGCGACGCATGTACCTGGAAAAGGTGTTAAAAATAAAATTAATTTTATTTATAAAAAGTAGAAAAAAGAATTGGCAAACCTACTCAAAATCTGATCGAATATGGGGACTACCATGACCATTCCTCACAGAGAATGTTAAATTGGTACTGGGACTACCTACAATCGGCGTATAAAATTAAGTAGTTTTCGTTTTGACAAAGCTGTTAAGAATTTACCTTTCATTTTTTTAAACGATAGGTGCTCTTCTAACTTTTCCAAATCTTTATCGCTTAGCTGAGGTTTCTCTAGAAAATGGTTTAGTTCGATTAGAACTTTTCTCAAATTCCTTTTCATGGCTTCATAGGTGGTAAAGAAAATATTCTCCTCATGACGCATTTGCCAAAATTCCATAAGATGCTCCCAGTATGGAGAATACATTATGTCATTATTTATTATATCCTCCACAAAGTCATCAATCTGGTCACCCACCCAGGTGCCAAGGCCACGAAGAAAATGAAAATAGGATATTGCAGTATCTTTGGGATTGCGGGCGCAATAAATGATCTGTAAAGCAAAGGCAGGGAAAGTTTAGATAAGAACAAGTAAGGAAAGGCAAAAGTCGGGCGCCATTCACACACCCTAAAAGTACCAGTGGGAGCTATGTCTAATTCTGAACCAATTTTGATGGACCTCGGCGAATGTTTGAGATGGGTCATTAAACAATCCATATCAAATTTCTAGCAAATATGTTCGAACTATAATAAATACGGTTGACAAATAAAAACATTATTGCAAATTACCCAAAATCTGACTTACATATATATGCGAGCTATATCTAAACCTGAACCGATTTTGATCAAACTTTATGGATATTGTGGAAGTTGTCCAGGAAAGCGCTGTACAAAATTTTGGGAAGATAAACCGATTTAAACCGTACTTAGCACTGTTGTTGGAAATCATAATAAAAAACGTCATGCAAAATTTGAGGCAAATCGGATAAGAATTGCGCCCTGTAGTGGCTCAAGAAATCAAGACCCAAGATCGGTTTATATGGCAGCTGTATAAAAACATGGACCGATATGGGCCATTTACAATCCCAATCGACCATCACTAATAAGAAGTATTTGTGCAAAATTTCAAGCGCCTAGCTCTATTCCTGCGAAAGTTAGCGAATTTTGACAGACAGACAGACGGACATGGCAAGATGGAAATAAAATATCATAACGATCAAGAATACATATATTTTATGGGGTCTTAGACGAATATGTGGAGTAGTTATAAACAGAATGACGAAATTGGTGTACCCCATTCCTACGGTAGAGGGTATAAAAATCACAAAATACAATACAAAATAAAATTTCTCTATGTAAATATAAAATTTGAATGAATTTTTTTCCAAAGGCAAAATTGAAATGAAATATTGCCTGAAGGCAAAATGTTGCTCAGGCGCGGGCATCCTCCAAGTTGTTTTTTCTAAAAGAAAGATTTTGATAATATGCAATAACATCTTTTTAAACTCAATAAACAATTTCCTAAAATTCTTACTATAGACAATTTTTGATAAATATTTTTAAAGACAACATGTTAACCCATTACGCTTGATCACGATTCCTTTGTCCAATTTGAATGAAATTATATATATATTATATATATCCATAATTTAGGGAGATTATATTGACGTAGTCTTTTTTTGACATTTTTTCAACAACCATTAAAAAGAAAAAAATAAAAATAATTCTCAAAATTTTTGAAAAATAAATAAACTTCGTTTTTTCAAGCCACAATGTATTTACCAAAAAAACTTTAGTTTTTTTTAATACTTTATGTTACGAGGATTTTGTGGGTAGAACGGAATTCATAACTTTTTTCTTTTTCGAGGTTATTTTTTTATACCCTCAACCATAGGATGGGTGGTATACTAATTTCGTCATTCTGTTTGTAACTACTCGAAATATTCGCCTGAGACCCCATAAAGTATATATATTCTTGATCGTCGTGACATTTTATGTCGATCTAGCCATGTCCGTCCGTCCGTCTGTCCGTCCGTCTGTCTGTCGAAAGCACGCTAACTTCAGAAGGAGTAAAGCTAGCCGCTTGAAATTTTGCACAAATACTTCTTATTAGGGTAGGTCGGTTGGTATTGTAAATGGGCCATTTCGGTCCACGTTTTGATAAAGCTGCCATATAAACCGATCTTGTGTTTTGTTATGATATCTAACAACTGTGCCAAGTATGGTTCAAATCGGTCCATAACCTGATATAGCTGTCATATAAACCGATCTTGGGTCTTTACTTCTTGAGCCTCTAGAGTTCGCAATTCTTATCCGATTTGAATGAGTTTTGGCACGACGTGTTTTGTTATGATATCCAACAACTGTGCCAAGTATGGTTTGAATCGGTCCATAACCTGATATAGCTGTCATATAAACCGATCTTGGGTCTTGACTTCTTGAGCCTCTAGAGGGCGCAATTCTTATCCGATTTGAATGAAATTGAAATGAGCGCAAAAGAAAAAAAATCATCAAAATACTGAACCTATTTCTCTAACACTTTCATTATAAATCTAAGATATTTGTAAAGACAATTACATTTTGAAGACTTTAACAGAATAGAATCAACCTATGCATAGTGTTTCGTCAACTAGTACAAAATTCAGCTCTGATTTTAAGCAATTGTCATGGGTCAGTTCCTAAACCCAGTAGCGACCAGAATTTCACAGTAACAGAAGAATTTAGAAAATTTTCGATTTTGAATAAATATGGTGAACAGCCATATTGGCCAATAAATGCGTTTGCAGTGGGTCTAGAAATGAACATCGGGCGAAAAGGCATGTCTGTACCCAATTTGAAAACGATCGGATGAAAATTGCGACCTGTAGTTTGTACACAATTTAACATGGACAGACGGACAAACCGACAGATGGACACAACTAAATCGAATCAGAAAGTGATTCTGAGTCGATCGTTATACTTATCAATGGTTCTTTCTCTCTTCCTGCTGGGTGTTACAAACAAATGCACTAAGTCATAATACCCTGTACCACAGTAGTTGTGTAGGGTATAAAAAAGTAGAAGAAACTTGGTATGAAAACAAATATTAAAAACAATTTTTAAATTTTTTTCATAATTGTTCATTTTATAAAAATAAATAAAATTACATAGATTGCAAAGTAAAATCCCCCTTTTTTAAGTTTTACCACTTCTCTTACCTTGGCTTTCTTCTTCCATATTTCATTGGGTATTAAATGGGCTGGTAGATGTGTTTTCAAAACTCTAGGTGATTTAGCTTCTTCAGCCTGCTCAACAGAATTGCCTGGTGCAGAGCTATACAAGCCGCTATAGCTACACATAAAAAGTTTATAAAAAATTCTTCTTTCTATAAGCTTTTCACTACTAAACTACTTACTCCAAAAATACACTTCGTTTGGGTATAAGAATATCTCTATTGGCTCTATCAAAATCCAAGTTATTGCACAACAACCAGGCTGCTTCCTGTATCCAGGTAGTGCCACTTTTGGGAAATGTTATCACATAGACATCATCGCCTCTCACTTGCAACTCATAGATTTTTTTTAAAATCGTTTCATCCTCAAATGGTAGAGAACACCAACGCTCCAGCCAATCCACCTTGCTCAAGGGAACATTTTTTCCTGTTGAAGCCGCATCTATGAACTTGCGTTGCCTTTGTCTTTTGCAAATATTTGCCGATGTACGCGAGCGACTGGTTATCATTGTCGAAAACAACTAAACTAAAATTTCAAATGGGCCTGTGCTTGTAGGCCTAGATGAAACTATAAAACATTGCTTATCTATATACAGGTCATGTCTCTATTTGTTATTATACTCACCACCATAGGATGGGGGTATTCCAATCTAGTCATTCCGTTTGTAACACCTCGAAATATTGATCTAAGACCCAATAAAGTATATATAGGCCTGTTCCGCTTTTCGAATTCGCAAAACAAAACAAAATTGTTTCGCTTAGAATCTCTAAGTCTTAAACTTTTATGGTTTAACATCATTTGAGGTTCCTCTATATAAATTTATATAGAAATTTGATTAGAATATGTATTCCAGAATAAATATGACAAGTTATGCAAAATAGAAAGCAATGAAAATCTTTCGTTTTGCGTTTTCGAAAACCGGAAAAGGTCTGATATATCCTTGTTCGTCTCGACATTCTGAGTCGATCTAGCCATGGCCGTCCGTTCGTCCTTACATCCGTCTGTCGAAATCGGGATAACGGTCGAACACGTAAAGCTAGCCAATTGAAATTTTTGCACAGATACTTAATATTGATGTAGGTCGTCGGGGATTGCAAATGGTCCATATCGGTTCAGATTTAAATATAGCTCCCATATAAACCGATCTCCCGATTTGACTTCTACAGCCCCTGGAAGCCACAGCGTATGTCATAATTGGCTGAAATTTTGCATTTAGTGTTCTATTATAACTTTCAACAATTGCACTTAGCATTGCCCAAATCGGTCTATAACCAGATATAGCTCAAATTTAAACCGATTTTCCGATTCGACTTCTTGAGTCCTTACAAGTCGCAATTTTTGTCCGATTTGGAATTTTGCATTCGGTGGAATTTTGAATTCTGTTAAGACTTCCAACAACTGTGCCAAATAAGATCCAAATCAGTCTATAACCTCATAAAGCTCCAATGTAAACCGGTCTCTCGATTATCCTTGTTCGGTTATTAGAAGCTTTAATTTTTGCTGATTTGACACTTTGGCATGTAGAATAAAATTATGCCATTCAGCTAAATTTAGTTTGTATAAATATTTTGCAAAATCCATTGTGGTGGGTACCCAAGATTCGGCCCAGCCGAACTTAGGACGCTTTTACTTGTTTTAAATCATTAAATGAATAACCAAAATAAAATTATTTTGATATAGTACTTCTATTTGACACAATCTGCTAGAAATATATGAATAAAACAATTTTTAGTTACATCATTTACGATGCGGTTGTTTTTACAAATAAACCGAAGGTCTTTGTTTAGCTTGTGTTTATTTTAAAGCTATTAAAGATTAAGTACTAAATAAGGTAGGAGAATTCAGAACTTGGGAAGAATGAAATGGAAAAAATCATTTGTATAAAAATGATTTTTTTATTAAACATCTTCCCCGAGGTTAAATTTTTCTATAGAAAATTTCACCGGGGCTAAAATTTTCTCGGGGTGATCCAATCCTACAGAAAACTTCACCCGGGGTGAACTTATCCTACAGAAAACTTTATCCGGGGTGAAAGTCTTCTAAAGAAAACTTCACACGCAGTGAACTTTTCCCATAGAAAACTATAGGAAAAGTTCACCCCGGGTGAAGTTTTCTATAGGAAATGTTAACCCCGGGTGAAGTTTTCGATAGGAAAAGTTCACCCCAGGTGAAGTTTTCTATAGGAAAAGTTCATCCCGGGTGAAGTTTTCTATAGGAAAAGTTCACCCCGGGTGAAGTTTTCTATAGGAAAAGTTCACCCCGGGTGAAGTTTTCTATAGGAAAAGTTCACCCCGGGTGAAGTTTTCTATAGAAAAAGTTCACCCCGGGTGAAGTTTTCTATAGGAAAAGTTCACCCCGGGTGAAGTTTTCTATAGGAAAAGTTCACCCCGGGTGAAGTTTTCTATAGGAAAAGTTCACCCCGGGTGAAGTTTTCTATAGGAAAAGTTCACCCCGGGTGAAGTTTTCTATAGGAAAAGTTCACCCCGGGTGAAGTTTTCTATAGGAAAAGTTCACCCCGGGTGAAGTTTTCTATAGGAAAAGTTCACCCCGGGTGAAGTTTTCTATAGGAAAAGTTCACCCCGGGTGAAGTTTTCTATAGGAAAAGTTCACCCCGGGTGAAGTTTTCTATAGGAAAAGTTCACCCCGGGTGAAGTTTTCTATAGGAAAAGTTCACCCCGGGTGAAGTTTTCTATAGGAAAAGTTCACCCCGGGTGAAGTTTTCTATAGGAAAAGTTCACCCCGGGTGAAGTTTTCTATAGGAAAAGTTCACCCCGGGTGAAGTTTTCTATAGGAAAAGTTCACCCCGGGTGAAGTTTTCTATAGGAAAAGTTCACCCCGGGTGAAGTTTTCTATAGGAAAAGTTCACCCCGGGTGAAGTTTTCTATAGGAAAAGTTCACCCCGGGTGAAGTTTTCTATAGGAAAAGTTAACCCCGGGTGAAGTTTTCTATAGGAAAAGTTCACCCCGGGTGAAGTTTTCTATAGGAAAAGTTCACCCCGGGTGAAGTTTTCTATAGAAAAAGTTCACCCCGGGTGAAGTTTTCTATAGGAAAAGTTCACCCCGGGTGAAGTTTTCTATAGGAAAAGTTCACCCCGGGTGAAGTTTTCTATAGGAAAAGTTCACCCCGGGTGAAGTTTTCTATAGGAAAAGTTCACCCCGGGTGAAGTTTTCTATAGGAAAAGTTCACCCCGGGTGAAGTTTTCTATAGGAAAAGTTCACCCCGGGTGAAGTTTTCTATAGGAAAAGTTCACCCCGGGTGAAGTTTTCTATAGGAAAAGTTCACCCCGGGTGAAGTTTTCTATAGGAAAAGTTCACCCCGGGTGAAGTTTTCTATAGGAAAAGTTCACCCCGGGTGAAGTTTTCTATAGGAAAAGTTCACCCCGGGTGAAGTTTTCAATAGGAAAAGTTCACCCCGGGTGAAGTTTTCTATAGGAAAAGTTCACCCCGGGTGAAGTTTTCTATAGGAAAAGTTCACCCCGGGTGAAGTTTTCTATAGGAAAAGTTCACCCCGTGTGAAGTTTTCTATAGGAAAAGTTCACCCCGGGTGAAGTTTTCTATAGGAAAAGTTCACCCCGGGTGAAGTTTTCTATAGGAAAAGTTCACCCCGGGTGAAGTTTTCTATAGGAAAAGTTCACCCCGGGTGAAGTTTTCTATAGGAAAAGTTCACCCCGGGTGAAGTTTTCTATAGGAAAAGTTCACCCCGGGTGAAGTTTTCTATAGGAAAAGTTCACCCCGGGTGAAGTTTTCTATAGGAAAAGTTCACCCCGGGTGAAGTTTTCTATAGGAAAAGTTCACCCCGGGTGAAGTTTTCTATAGGAAAAGTTCACCCCGGGTGAAGTTTTCTATAGGAAAAGTTCACCCCGGGTGAAGTTTTCTATAGGAAAAGTTCAACCCGGGTGAAGTTTTCTATAGGAAAAGTTAACCCCGGGTGAAGTTTTCTATAGGAAAAGTTCACCCCGGGTGAAGTTTTCTATAGGAAAAGTTCACACCGGGTGAAGTTTTCTATAGGAAAAGTTCACCCCGGGTGAAGTTTTCTATAGGAAAAGTTCACCCCGGGTGAAGTTTTCTATAGGAAAAGTTCACCCCGGGTGAAGTTTTCTATAGGAAAAGTTCACCCCGGGTGAAGTTTTCTATAGGAAAAGTTCACCCCGGGTGAAGTTTTCTATAGGAAAAGTTCACCCCGGGTGAAGTTTTCTATAGGAAAAGTTCACCCCGGGTGAAGTTTTCTATAGGAAAAGTTCACCCCGGGTGAAGTTTTCTATAGGAAAAGTTCACCCCGGGTGAAGTTTTCTATAGGAAAAGTTCACCCCGGGTGAAGTTTTCTATAGGAAAAGTTCACCCCGGGTGAAGTTTTCTATAGGAAAAGTTCACCCCGGGTGAAGTTTTCTATAGGAAAAGTTCACCCCGGGTGAAGTTTTCTATAGGAAAAGTTCACCCCGGGTGAAGTTTTCTATAGGAAAAGTTCACCCCGGGTGAAGTTTTCTATAGGAAAAGTTCACCCCGGGTGAAGTTTTCTATAGGAAAAGTTCACCCCGGGTGAAGTTTTCTATAGGAAAAGTTCACCCCGGGTGAAGTTTTCTATAGGAAAAGTTCACCCCGGGTGAAGTTTTCTATAGGAAAAGTTCACCCCGGGTGAAGTTTTCTATAGGAAAAGTGAAGAGACTTGAGGAAATAAACTGTAATTATAGTGATAATTTAGTCACTGGTGACTTTAATAGTAATGTGCTTGAAGAGACAGATTTGACGGGGAGCATGGAATCAATAGGGTTGCATGTTGTTAGTTCCAATACTGCCACACACTATACAACGACAACAGAGACTCTTATTGACTTGTTCTTCGTAAGTTCCAAGACTGATATGAAGTTATATAATCAACTAGCTGACCCGGGCCCGTTTCGCTGCGCCTTTTTTAACTTTATATGGAACAAAAGTTTCCTTGGAATATTTATTTCGACAATAAAGGAGCTTTTAGAGAATTAACATGCTACGAAAATAGTACATCGCTCGACAAACAGTTTAACAATATAAGTGCCTTTATCTGAATCCCATATGATCTTTATTGGTCTACGAATTTAAGATTGGATGTAAGGTGTACTCCATTCTTAAAATACTTAATTTCAGCCCGATATTCTCATGATTTCTGATTAAGTTGTGTTTTCGGGGGAGAGGTGGTCCCCCAGATACTTGGCCCTGAAAAAATATCAGCATCGTGCTCTTCTCTTAAATACCATTTATTTAAACCCCATATTGCCATTGGTTTAAGGGAGTTTACAGGATGAGGCGTCCCCCAAACACATGGCCCCAAAATAGGTTATCCAATTTGTTTTCTAATCTCAAATACCTTTCATTTGAGCCACATATTGGCATGGTCGAAAAATGTTTACTCTTTGGGGGGTATTTTGGGGATGGGGTGATGCCCTAGATACATGGTCCTGCATTTGGATATCAAATTCGTATTCTACTCCCAAATTCCTTTATTTGAGCCACATATTGCGATGGTCACTAAAAAATTGCTGTTTGTGGGGTATTTTGTCCCGAAAGTGGGTATCAATTCTTGCTCTACCGCCCAATACCTTACATTTAAGCTCCATATTGACATAGTCGGTAAATATGTCCAATTTAGGGATGTTTTGGGGATTGGGGAGGTCCCCCAAACACTAATCCCGGAAGATATATCAGCAACGTGCTCTATTCTCATATATCTATTTATACTTTATTTAAACCCCATATTGCCATTGGCCTCAAAATTTGATACCAAATTCATTTTCTAATCTTATTTAAACTCCTTTTTGCAAAAGTCAGCAAATATGTCCGGTTTGGGGTATTGGCCCTAAAAACTATAAATATTTAGTTCCTCTTTCTTTAAGACCCAAATTGTCTTGGTGAGCAAATATGTTCTATTTGGGAGTTGTTATGGTGGTGGAACGTCCCCTAGAAAGTTGGTCTCTAATGTTGGTATCAGATACGTGGTCTACTCCCAAATACGTTTAATTTCAGCGCCCATAGTCGGCAAAAATGACCGACTTGGGGGTGTTTTGGGGTATGGGCGGCCACTCAGTCTGTTGGCCTTAAAAATATATGTCGGATTCGTGTTCTACTCTAAAAACCCACTTATTTGAGCCTCATATTGCAATAGTCAGCAAATACTTCCTATGTGGGTGGTGTTGTGGAGGAAGGGTGGCCCAATAGACACTTTTCCCGAATATTGATATCAGATTCATGATTTACTCCCAAAGACCTTTCATTTGAGCCCCATATTGCTATTGTCGTAAATTTGTCCGCTTTGGAAGATGTTTTTGGGAAGAGGCGGCTCCCCAAAACACTTGATCCCATATTTGGACATCAGATTCGAATTCTACACTCAAATACATTTTATTTAAGCCCCATATTGCCATGGTCAGTAAATAAGTCCTGTTTGGGGGGTATTTTTGGGAAGGGGTTGACTTCCAGAAACATGGTCCCACATTTGGATATTAGATTCGTATTCTATTCGCAAATACCTTTCATTTGTGTCCCATATTACCATGGTCGGTAAATATGTCCGATTTAGGGGTGTTTTCGGGGTTGGGAGGTCTCCCTAACACTTGGTCCGAAAATTGGATATTAGTTACGTTTTCTAATCTTAAATGCCTTTCATTTGAGTCCCATATTGTCGTGATTGGTCTAAATATATCTTTGGTTGGTTTTAGGGTGGGTCGGCTCCCATAGGTACATCATCCGAAATTTGGATACCCACTTTTTATTTTTAGGGTACTATATGAGAGCATACGAAATTTCGCTTAAATCGCATTACCAATCTCCGAGATCAGGCGTTTCTGAAAATTGGAGTAAGGGGGAGGGTCCGTCCCCCCTGCAGATATCAAAAAATGTACCTTTTATCCACCAGGGGATCATTATGCACCGTCTGTGAAAATTTCAAGAAAATCGGTTCAGCCGTTTCTGAGACCATAAGGAACACACAAATATACAAACAAACAAACAAAACAAACAAACAAACACAAATTGATTTTTATATATAAGACTAGCTGACCCGGGCCCGCTCCACTGCGCCTCCTTTTACTTTATATAGAACAAAAGTTTTCTTGGAATATTTATTTTCGACAATTAAAAATTTTTTAGTGAAATACCATGCTACGAAAATAGTATATCGCTTGACTAACAGTTTAACAATATAAGTGCATTTATCTGAATCCCATATGATCTTTATTGGTCTACGAATTTAAGTTTGGATGTAAGGTGTACTTCCAGATACTTGGCCGTGAAAATTATCAGCATCGTGCTCTTCTTTCAAATACCATTTATTTAAACCCCATATTGCTATTGTCTTAAGAAGGGTTTACAGGATGAGGCGTCCCCCAAGCACATGGTCCCAACATAGGTTATCATTTGGATATCAAATTCGCATTCTACTCCCAAATACCTTTATTTGAGCCCATATTGCGATGGTCACTAAAAAATTGCTGTGTGTGGGGTATTTTGGGAAAGGGGTAGACCCCCTGAAAATTGGTCCCGAAAATGGGTATCAATTCTTACTCTACCCCCAATACTTTTCATTTAGGCCCACATTGTCATGGTCGGTAAGATTGCCAGATTTAGGGGTGTTTTGGGGATTGGGGTGGTCGGTTAGTTCCACTCTCTTTATGACCCAAATTGTCTTGGTGAGCAAATACGTCCTATTTGGAGGTTGTTATGGTGGTGGGACGTCCCCTAGACAGTTGGTCCCTAATGCTGATATCAGATACGTGGTCCGCTCCCAAATACCTTTAATTTGAGCCCCATATTTCCATAGTCGGCAAACATGACCGGCTTGGGGGGTGTTTTGGAGTTAGGCGGCCACTCAGTGAGTTGGCCTTGAAAATATGTATCGGATTCGTGTTCCACTTTAAAAACACTCTTATTTGAGCCTCAATTTGCAAAAGTCAGCAAATACTTCCTATTTGGGTGGTGTTGTGGGGGTGGTGTGGCCCCATAGACACTTTTCCCAAATATTGATATCAGATTCGTGCTTTACTCCCAAAGACCTTTCATTTGAGCCCCATGTGGCTATGGTCGTAAATGTGTCTCCTTTGGGGAAGGTATTTGGGGAGAGGCGGCCCCCCAAACACTTGCTCTCATATTTGAATATCAGATTCTAATTCTGCACTCAAATACATTTTATTTAAGCCCCATATTGCCATGGTCAGTAAATAAGTCCTGTTTGGGGGGTTTTTTTTTGGGAAGGGGTGGACTTCCAGAAACGTGGTCCCACATTTGGATATTAGATTCGTATTCTATTCTTAAATACCTTTCATTTGAGTTCCATATTGCCATGGTCGGTAAATATGTCCGATTTAGGGGTGTTTTCGGGGTTGGGGTCCCCCTAGAAATTGGTTCGACAAATGGATATCAGATACGTTTTCTTATCCTAAATACCTTTCATTCCCATATTGCCGTGATTGGTGTAAATATATATTTGGTAGGTTTTAGGTTGGGGCGGACCCCCTAGGTACCCCATCCGAAATTTGGACACAAAATTTTTATTTTTAGGATACTATATGAGAGCACACAAAATTTCTCTTAAATCGCACCACCCATCTTTGAGATCTGGCGTTTCTGAAAATACGGGTAAAGGGGAGGGTCCGCCCCCCCCCCCCCCCCTTCAGATATAAAAAATATATAGTACCCTATTTTCACCACGGAATCATTATGTACTATCTGTGAAAATTTTAAGAAAATCGGTTAAGCCGTATCTGAGTCTATAAGGAAAACACAAACAAACAAACAAACAAATCTACAAACAAACACAAATTGGTTTGTATATATTGGATTGCCCAAAAAGTAATTGCGGATTTTTCATATAGTCGGCGTTGACAAAATTTTTCACAGCTTGTGACTCTGTAATTGCATTCTTTCTTCTTTCAGTTATCGGCTGTTACTTTTAGCTTGCTTTAGAAAAAAAGTGTAAAAAAAGTATATTTGATTAAAGTTCATTCTAAGTTTTATTAAAAATGCATTTACTATCTTTTAAAAAATCCGCAATTACTTTTTGGACAACCCAATATAAGATTATCGGCACCCCTATTTCCAAACCATGATTAAGTTTTTTGACTTATGGCGTTCTAATGGAATATACAAGTATAACATATACGTACGGAGACTATAGAAACCTTGATTTTAACTCACTACTTTGTGAAATTGGCACCGTTGAGTGGTAGGAGCTTTATGGCATGTCTTGCGTGGATGAACAGACTGCATTTCTTCAGCGTAATGTGAGTCAGATTTTCGACAAATGTGTTCCGTTGAAGACCCGAACTGTTTTTTCGAATGGGAATCAGTGGCTTGATAATGATATTCAAGTATTTATATGTAAAAGAGATTGTGCGTACTCTCGATGGAAGCGCTTCAGAACACCCTAACTCTTTAATGATTACAAGTTCACCCAGGGTGAAGTTTTCTATAGGAAAAGTTCACCCAGGGTGAAGTTTTCTATAGGAAAAGTTCACCCAGGGTGAAGTTTTCTATAGGAAAAGTTCACCCAGGGTGAAGTTTTCTATAGGAAAAGTTCACCCAGGGTGAAGTTTTCTATAGGAAAAGTTCACCCAGGGTGAAGTTTTCTATAGGAAAGTTCACCCAGGGTGAAGTTTTCTATAGGAAAAGTTCACCCAGGGTGAAGTTTTCTATAGGAAAAGTTCACCCAGGGTGAAGTTTTCTATAGGAAAAGTTCACCCAGGGTGAAGTTTTCTATAGGACAAGTTCACCCAGGGTGAAGTTTTCTATAGGAAATGGGTGAACTTTTCCTATAGAAAACTTCACCCTGGGTGAACTTTTCCTATAGAAACTTCACCCTGGGTGAACTTTTCCTATAGAAACTTCACCCTGGGTGAACTTTTCCTATAGAAAACTTCACCCGGGGTGAACTTTTCCTATAGAAAACTTCACCCGGGGTGAACTTTTCCTATAGAAAACTTCACCCGGGGTGAACTTTTCCTATAGAAAACTTCACCCGGGGTGAACTTTTCCTATAGAAAACTTCACCCGGGGTGAACTTTTCCTATAGAAAACTTCACCCGGGGTGAACTTTTCCTATAGAAAACTTCACCCGGGGTGAACTTTTCCTATAGAAAACTTCACCCGGGGTGAACTTTTCCTATAGAAAACTTCACCCGGGGTGAACTTTTCCTATAGAAAACTTCACCCGGGGTGAACTTTTCCTATAGAAAACTTCACCCGGGGTGAACTTTTCCTATAGAAAACTTCACCCGGGGTGAACTTTTCCTATAGAAAACTTCACCCGGGGTGAACTTTTCCTATAGAAAACTTCACCCGGGGTGAACTTTTCCTATAGAAAACTTCACCCGGGGTGAACTTTTCCTATAGAAAACTTCACCCGGGGTGAACTTTTCCTATAGAAAACTTCACCCGGGGTGAACTTTTCCTATAGAAAACTTCACCCGGGGTGAACTTTTCCTATAGAAAACTTCACCCGGGGTGAACTTTTCCTATAGAAAACTTCACCCGGGGTGAACTTTTCCTATAGAAAACTTCACCCGGGGTGAACTTTTCCTATAGAAAACTTCACCCGGGGTGAACTTTTCCTATAGAAAACTTCACCCGGGGTGAACTTTTCCTATAGAAAACTTCACCCGGGGTGAACTTTTCCTATAGAAAACTTCACCCTGGGTGAACTTTTCCTATAGAAAACTTCACCCTGGGTGAACTTTTCCTATAGAAAACTTCACCCTGGGTGAACTTTTCCTATAGAAAACTTCACCCTGGGTGAACTTTTCCTATAGAAAACTTCACCCTGGGTGAACTTTTCCTATAGAAAACTTCACCCTGGGTGAACTTTTCCTATAGAAAACTTCACCCTGGGTGAACTTTTCCTATAGAAAACTTCACCCTGGGTGAACTTTTCCTATAGAAAACTTCACCCGGGGTGAACTTTTCCTATAGAAAACTTCACCCTGGGTGAACTTTTCCTATAGAAAACTTCACCCTTGGTGAACTTTTCCTATAGAAAACTTCACCCTGGGTGAACTTTTCCTATAGAAAACTTCACCCTGGGTGAACTTTTCCTATAGAAAACTTCACCCTGGGTGAACTTTTCCTATAGAAAACTTCACCCTGGGTGAACTTTTCCTATAGAAAACTTCACCATGGGTGAAGCTTCATACGATGTGAGCTAACTTAACCTAATACACATCCAACACAGAAGCGGGAAGGCATGAGATCGAGAACTGCATTCCGCGCCGCTCTTGGGGCACTTCACCTTCTGTGCTGTACCCTGTATCTTCCCGATCATCCTACGAAGGGTATAATTGAGCTTTGTGCCAATCCAGACAATAGTAGGCGAGAAATCGCCGAACGACCACCATTAACATTCTGTGCACATCTCCCCCTCGAGAGACCTCAAAATTCCATTGATCAACAAAATCCTCATAAAACATGTGGTTATAGACTGATTTTAATCAACTTGGCACAGTTATTAGAAGTATTAACAAAACTCTACATGTAAAATTTCTGCCAAATCAGACAAAAATTTTGGTTTGTAAAGGTTCAAGAAGCCAAATCAGGCGATCGGTTTATATATGAGCTATATCGGGTTCAAAACCTTTTTGGACCTTGCTTGGCCCAGTTGTTGGAAATCAAAAAGAACATCATTTGCTAAATTCCAGCCAAATCGGATAAAGATTGCGGCTTCCAGGGGCTAAAGAATTTAAATCGGGAGATCGGTTTTTATGGGAGCTATATCACATTCTTCACCGATTTGGCGCAGTTATAGGAAGTCATAGCGGAACACTACATGCAAAATTGCAGCTAAATTAGACAAAAAATGCGGTTTCCAGGGGTTCAAGAAGTCAAATCGGGAGATCGGTTTATATGGGAGCTATATCTAAATCTGAACCGATATGAGCCATTTGCAAGCCGCAACGACCTACATCAATATTAAATATCTGTTCAAGTTCAAGCGGCTCGCTTCGATTGCTATCGTGATTTCGACAGACGTACGAACGGACGGATGGTCGGGCGGACATTGCTAGATCGACTCAGGATGTCGAGACGATCAAGAATATATATAATTTATGGGTTCTTTGACGAATATTTCGAGGAATGACTATATTAGTATACCCCATCCTATGGTGGTGGGTATAAAAAGATGTGTTCGAGAAAAAACCATGCGTCCACAAGCATTCCCCAAATTGTTCTTATTCCACGAATAATAAACACTAGTCATGCAATTAGTTAGAGGAGTGATCCCCACCACTCTTACGTCTTTGCGGACAGAAGCTCCGAAATAAAGCTGGTTTTATCAAATGCTAAAGCTTTGATTTGTTTGGTTTTTTTGTGTTGTGCCGAATTTCCAAAGTAAACAAAATGCTGCCGAGTATAAGAGTGTGAATTTTTTAACCTAACGAAGGTTGGTACTTACCCTCCCCAACCCTCCCCCAATTAACAATACAGTGAATCAGTCCCTAAGACTTAAGATTGGCAGATTCAACTCAAAGCTCGTTTTAATTTTTTTGCGATTTTATTCCCAGAGAATCTTAACAACAGCAACAGGTGTTTAACAAAATATTTTTAGTATATTGGCGGCATTGGGTAAAAGCGGTTGTGGTTCATTGAAAATAACGCTAAGCAGAGTTTTTTTTTAATAACAAAATTATTATAATTAAAATTCCCCATGACGAGAAAACAAAATGAATAAAAAAATAAACAAAAAAAGCAAACCAATAAACAAATAGACTAGCCAAAAAATTACGTATTTCGGAGCAGTTAATTTTTATTTTTTCAATTCAGTGTTTGGTTAAAAGCTGGTATGGATTAACCATAGCTAAAACAAGATACTTTTTGATAAACATAAATAAAGAGCAAAAAATTAACAAAGCAAAGTAAAGAACCGCATTTTAAGTTAAATTTGAGAATTAGTCTCCATTTAATTCGATTCTAAAGGGGCTAACAAACAGGCCTGGCTCAACTGCTCACAACCGGCTAAACTGCTTACCGTTCCAAACCAACTACCTCTGAAATGTGGCTGTCTATGAGAGGTTTGTGATAATTACTTTAAGTAATGACTTATCTACCCCCTCTACCCTTCTCCACTACTGGATAATAGTGCAATATTTTTTTTTTAACTCAAAAAATGACTAATTTTTCCAATTGTGACTCATTATTCCAGTATTTATAGCCCTTTGCCTTGTGACATTATATTGTGTGGAAGCCCAGACAGAGTTAATCTTCACCCCCTCAAATGTACAAACGCGCCATGTGAATGTACCCCAAGAATTAATTTTTGTTTCATCGCACAATCAACCGGGCACCTCTAAACCTGAAAATCAGGGAATCTCTCAACTGCTGTTTACCAACTCAGGCCAGGCGAAGCCTTATGATGAATCGATATTTGCCACGGCGACCAATTTCTCTCCTAGGCAAACACATGAAGATAGACCACCTGTATTTGCTTCCACGCCAGCACAAAGTCTACAGAGAGATTTGGGAGTTCACCTATTCGCCTCCTCAGCACCAGGCTCATCATTCTCGTCATCCTCATATCCCACCACAACGAAAGCTCCTTATTATGATACTACCACCTATACTCCTTACTTTTCGAATCCTACCTACCCCACTTATACTACCTCAGCTCCTTCGTTAGGCTTGGGAAGATCAACTATTTTCTCGTCATCACCCTCCTCACCATCATCTGCATCGTTTGAGACGAATGTGAAACTACCACTTGGTCCTCCTGTGTTTGCCTCCAACAACGTTCAGTCTTCTTCACCCAGCCGAACTTCAACAGATTTTGGCACCTTTGCAGAGGGAAGTTTACTCAATGTTTCCAAAGGTGCTGAAGAATTTTCCTTGGAATTGTTGGCCAAAATCTCCAATGAACACTTGTCTGTGCCACATCGCAGCTATATGGTCTCACCTCTATCGGTATGGTCTCTCTTGGTCCTGCTTACTGAAGGTGCTGAAGGCAATACCTTAACAGAACTGCGTAATATCTTGAGAATCCAAAATGATAGTCCACAAAGTTTGAGGTCAGCCTATCGTCAGATAAATCAGCGTTTAAAGTAAGTAGAAACAAGTAAAAAGGCGTTAAGTTCGGCCGGGCCGAACTTTGGATACCCACCACCTCGGGTATATATGTAAACCACCTTTCATCAAACTTCGGTGAAAATTTCATACCTTATGACCCATATCAGTTATATCAAAACATGTTCCGATTTGGACCAAATACTAATAAGTACAGTAGCTATATCTAAAAATTAACCGATCTGAACAATATACTACACGGATGTTGAAAAGCCTAACATAAGTTACTATGTAAAATTTCAGTGAAATCGGATTATAAATGCGCTTTTTATGGGGCGAAGACTTTAAATCGAGAGATCGGTCTACATGGCAGCTATATTCAAATCTGGATCGATCTGGGCAAAATTGAAGAAGGACGTCGAAGAGCCTAACTAAACTCACTGTCTCAAATTTCAGCGACATCGGACAATAAATGCGTCTTTATGGCCCCAAAACCTAAAACCTAGATATCGGTCTATATGGCAGCTATATCTAAATTTGAACCGATCTGTGCGATATGTCAAGGGGCTTAACTTAACTCACTGTCCCGAATTTCGGCGACATCGGACAATAAATGAGCATTTTATGGGCCCAAAACCTTAAATCAAGAAATCGGTCTATATAGCAGCTATATCCAAATCTGAACCGATCTGAGCCAAATTGAAGAAAGATATCGAGGGGCCTAACGCAATTCACTGTCCCAAATTTCAGCAAAATCGGGTAATAAATGTGGCTTTTATGGGCCTAACACCATAAATCGGAGGATCGGTCTATATGGCAGCTATATCCAAATCTGAACCGATCTGGGCCAAATTGACAAAGGATATCGAAGGGCCTAACACAACTCACTGTCCCGAATTTCAGCGGAATCGGATAAAAAATGTGGCTTTTATGGCCCTTAGACCCTAAATCGGAGGGTCGGCCTATATGGCAGCTATATCCAAATCTGAACCGATCTAAGCCAAATTGACGAAGGATTTCGAAGGGCCTAACAAAACTCACTTTTCCAAATTTCAGCAAAATCGGATAATAAATGTGGCTTTTATGGGCCTAAGACCCTAAATCGGCCGATCGGTCTATATGGGGCCTATATCAAGATATAGTCCGATATAGCCCATCTTCGAACTTAACCTGCTTATGAAAAAGAATCTGTGCAAAGTTTCAGCTCAATATCTCAATTTTTAAAGACTGTAGCGTGATTTCAACAGACAGACGGACAGACGGACGGACATGCCTAGATCGTCTTAGATTTTTACGCTGATCAAGAATATATATACTTTATAGGGTCGGAAATGGATATTTCGATGTGTTGCAAACGGAATGACAAAATGAATATACCCCCATCCTTCGGTGGTGGGTATAAAAAGAGTAAATAAATAAAAGCCTGCTAAATTCGGCTGGGCCGAATCTGACATATCCTCCACCATGGAGCGCATTTGTCAAGTTCCTTTCCTGGTATCGCTTTATAGGCAAATAAGGGATTATGGATAAGAATTTCTATGCTCATGAAGCCATATGAGGTTATGTACCGGTTCGGGCCATACTTGGACGTTTCATGCCATAGTAGATGTCATTGTGCAAAATTTCAGCCAAATTGGCTTAGAATTGCGCCCTTTGGGAGTCCAATAAGTAAAAACGGCAGACCGGTTAATAGGGAAGTTAATCAGGTTATGGAGGCCACCGTAGCATGTCTGCTTATGACGCTGAACGCCCGGGTTCGAATCCTGGCGAGACCATCAGAAAAAAACATTTTTCAGTGGTAGTTTTCATTCGTGAGGTACTATGCCATGTAAAAACTTCTCTCCAAAGTGGTATCGCACTGCGGCACACTGTTCGATCTAGGCTATAAAAAGGTGGCCCCTTATCATTGAGCTTAAACTTGAATCGGACTGCACTCATTGATATGGGAGAAGTTAGCCCCTGTTTCTTAGTGGAATATTCAAGTGCAAAAGTTGCAATTTAATAAGGTTATATCCTAAGTCAGACCATATTCCTCACGTATACTAATGGTCCCAGGAGAAGTCGTTATGGAAAATTTCAGCCAAATTAGAGACAAGAACTGCGCCCTCTAGAAGTTCAAGAAGTAAAATCGGAAGATCAGTTTATATGGGAGTTATACCTGATATAACTCTCATAGGCCGACTCAGGCCATATTTGGCACCTATGCTAAAGGTCCAAGAAGAGGTCGTTGTGGTAAATTTCAGCCAAGTCAGACAAGAACTGCGCCCTCTAGGGGCTCTATACTTGTTGAGCCCCTAGAGAGCGCAGTTCTTGTCTGATTTGGCTGAAATTTCGGTTTCTATGGGTACTATATCAGGTTATAGGCCGATTCAGATCATATTTGGCGCATATGCTAAAGGTCGTGGTTGTAGTCGTTGTGGAAAATTTCAGCCAAATTAGACAAGATCTCCGCCCTCTAAGGACTCAAGAAGTAAAATCGGGAGACCGGTTTATATGGGTGCTATTTCAGCTTATAAACCGATTCAGACCATTTTTGGCGCGTATGATAAAGGCCGTAGAAGTAGTCGTTGTGGAAAATTTCAGCCAAACCAAACAGGAACTGCGCCCTATAGGGGCTCAAGGATATAATCTGGACATCTGTTTATATATGAGCTATAAAGAGTTTTGGAGCGATTCTGACCATATATAGCACATCTGCTGAATGTTACAGAAAACGTCAAAGTACAAATTTTCAGTCAAATCGGATAAGAATTGCGCTCTCGTACAGTGGGATAGAACTGCACAGTGGAATAGAACCGAAAATCTTATATATAAAATTGAATTTGTGTTTGTTTGTTTGTTTACCGGCTTGTTTGTTTGTTCCGTATAGACTCAAAAACGGTTGAACCGATTACCTGGAAATTTTCATAGATTGTGTAGTCTGGAAGGTCTGAAAGGAAAACCCAAAAGCACTACCCAACAATAAAAGAGGACCGATCGGGACAATATGGGACTCAAATGAGAGGTATTTGGGAGTAGCGAACGAATTTCATATTAAAAATTGGGTCCAGGTAAATGGGCGGCCGCCCCAACCCCAAAACCGCCTAAAATAGGTTTTTTGGACGATAATGAGAATATGGGACTCAAATGAAAGATATTCGGGAGTACATTGCGAATATGGTCAGGAAGGAGAAATAGGCTTTATAATTTGTTGATTTCGGAAGGGGGCGGACCCTCACCCTTTACTCAAAAACAAAAACGGAAAGGGGCAGACCCTCCCCCTTTACCCTAAAACAAAATCAAAAGTGGACCGATCGGGACAATATGGGTATTAAATGAAAGGTGTTGGAAAGTAGAATACGAATATGGTATTAAAATTTGGATCTAAGACATGTTGGGCGTTTATGTCAATATGGACCTTAAATGAAAGGTATTCGGGAGTAGATTGTTTGTTCCGTAGAATCAAAAACGGCTGAACCGATTTTCTTAAAATTTTAACAGATTGTGTAAGTTTGTGTGGAAGGAAACATAGGCCATATAATTTTTAGAAATCGGATGGAGGCGGTCCCTCCCCCTTAGCCCAATAACGCCATCCTAACCAAAAGTGGACCGATAAGCACAATATTGGCATCAAATGAAAGGTATTGGAGACTAGAAGATGAATATCGTATCAAAATTTGAGTCTAAGTACCCAGCGGGCCTCCCCAATCCAAAAACTCCTCTAAACAGATGTGTTCGACGTTCATGTCAATATGGGCCTCAAATGAAAGGTATTTGGGAGTAGATTACGAATATGACATTAAAATTTGAGTTCAAGTCTGGGTGGCGCTTTTCTTTCCAAAAATTAGTCAAATATTGCCCATTATAACAATATGGTATTTGAATGAAAGCTATTTGAGAATAGAAAATGAATCTGATATCCAAATTTGGAGCCAAGTTACGCCCTAAAGCGCCTCCTTAATTGAACTTAATTTCCGATTATGGCAATATGTATAATTGTAGGGTAGGTATAGGGTATTATACAGTCGGCTTAGCCCGACTTTTGCCTTTCCTTCCTGATCTGAAAGGAAACATAGGTTATATAAGCCTTTGATATCGGATAGGGGCGAACCCTCCCCATTACACCAAAAACGCCACCCAAAACCAAAAGTGGACTGCTAGGCTCAATATGGGTATCAAATGAAAGGTATAGGAAACTAAAATACGAGTTATTAGCATTTGGATCCAAATAACCAGCGGGCCGCCCCAACCCCAAAACTCCTCTAAACAGATATATTCGACGTTCATGTAAATGTGGGTCTCAAATGAAAAGTACTCGGCAGTTGATAGGTCCAAGATATGGGAGGTCGCCCCACCCCCAAATGGTCATGTTAGTCGAGCATGGCGGCGCTTTTGCTCCTAAAAGTACGTCTAATAGGTTAATTGACCAAATTTGACAATATGGGACTCAAATTAACAGTATTTGACAGTAGAAAACGAAATTGATATCCAATTTTGGAGACAAGTGTTTGAACTTGTCCGACTATAGCAATATGGAACTTAAATCAACTGTATTTGGGAGTAAAGAACGAATTTGATATCTATTTTCAGGGCAAAGTGCCGGTGGCCGCCCCAGCCCCAAAATACCTACCAAACATTTCATATTTACTGACCATGGCAATATGGGTTCTCATTAAATGGATTTGGGAGTGCAACACGAATTTGAAAGCCATATTTGAGTCGAAATGTCTGAGTGCCATCCCTCCCCTAAAAAGCTCTTCTCATTACCCTAATTTTCAAAACCACCAGATCTCGTAGATTGATAATGCGATTCGTGCAAAACAAAACATGGTTTATATTGTTGGGGTCGGATGCCTCGGGGGCCATCCGAAACCCGCCTCGGGGACAATCCGCAACCCGGTATTTAGACCAATCACAACAATATATAGCTCAAACGAAAGGTGCTTGAGAGAAAACAAGATATGGTCCGGTTCGGACCACAATTAAATTATATTTTGGAGACATGTGTAAAATTTCAGCCAATTCGTATAAGAATTGCGCCCATTGGGGCTCACGAAGTAAAATAGAAAGAACATTTATATGGGATCTGTATCGGGCTATAGACCGATTCAGACCATAATAAACACGTTTGTTGATGGTCATGAGAGGATCCGTCGTACAAAATTTCAGGCATATCGGATAATAATTGCGACCTCTAGGGGTCAAGGAGTCAAGATCCCAGATCGTTTTATATGGCAGCTATATCAGGTTATGAATCGATTTGAACCTTATTTGACACAGTTGTTGAAAGTAAAAATAAAATACGTCATGCAAAATTTCAGCCAAATCGGATAGGAATTGCGCCCTCTAAAAGCTCAAGAAGTCAAATCCCTAGATCTGTTTATATGACAGCTATATCAGGTTATGAACCGATTTCAACCATACTTGGCACAGTTATTGAATATCATAACGAAATACTTCGTGCAAAAATTCATTCAAATCGGATAAGAATTGTGCCCTCTAGAGGCTCAAGAAGTCAAGACCCAAGATCGGTTTATATGGCAGCTATGTCAGGTTATGGACCGATTTAAACCATACTTGGCACAGTTGTTGGGTATCATAACAAAACACGTCGTGCGAAATTCCATTCCAATCGGATAAGAATTGCGCCCTCTAGAGGCTCAAGAAGTCAAGACCCAAGATCGGTTTATATGGCAGCTATATCAGGTTATGGGCCGATTTGAACCATACTTGGCACAGTTGTTGGATATAATAACAAAACACGTCGTGCAAAATTTCATTCCAATCGGATAAGAATTGCGCACTCTAGAGGCTCAAGAAGTCAAGACCCAAGATCGGTTTATATGGCAGCTATATCAGGTTATCGACCGATTTGAACCATACTTGGTACAGTTGTTGGATATAATAACAAAACACGTCGTGCAAAATTTCATTCCAATCGGATAAGAATTGCGCACGCTAGAGGCTCAAGAAGTCAAGACCCAAGATCGGTTTATATGGCAGCTATATCAGGTTATGGACCGATTTGAACCATACTTGGCACAGTTGTTGGATATCATAACAAAACACGTCGTGCAAAATTTCATTCCAATCGGATAATAATTGCGCACTCTAGAGGCTCAAGAAGTCAAGACACAAGATCGGTTTATATGGCAGCTATATCAAAACATGGACCGATATGGCCCATTTACAATACCAACCGATCTACACTAACAAGAAGTATTTGTGCAAAATTTCAAGCGGCTAGCTTTACTCCTTCGGAAGTTAGCGTGCTTTCGACAGACAGACGGACGGACGGACGGACGGACAGACGGACGGACATGGCTAGATCGACATAAAATGTCACGACGATCAAGAATATATATACTTTATGGGGTCTCAGACGAATATTTCGAGTAGTTACAAACAGAATGACGAAATTAGTATACCCCCATCTTATGGTGGAGGGTATAAAAACGAATTTGATATCCAATTGAAGAGCCGTGTGTTTGGGGAAGTGCCCCACCCGAAAACACCTCCCTATTATTGTACATAAAAGCTATTTGAGGTTTAAATTGATTGATTTTCTGGGAAATTTTTACTCCTTTTAGGCACAAAGTCCCTGGGATCCATCCCACCCTCAAGCTGAATTTATTTACCGATCATGCCATTA
This sequence comes from Stomoxys calcitrans, assembly GCF_963082655.1. NCBI lineage: Eukaryota > Metazoa > Arthropoda > Insecta > Diptera > Muscidae > Stomoxys > Stomoxys calcitrans. Next base: position 52,343,376 of record NC_081552.1, on the reverse strand, counting down.
TGAAGGCTCATATAAAATGTATTTGAAAGTAGAGAACAAAGCTTATATTTACATTAAGGGCCAAGTGTCTCTCTAAACCGGAGAAAAAATTGACAAAGGAACCGAGAAGGGGTACACTTCTCACACATCAATGAAAGCTTTTCGATTCAAATTTAAACTCAATTATAAGGGACTTTTTTTATAGCCGAGTCCGAATGCGGTGCCGCAGTGCGACATCTCTTTGGGGAGAATCTTTTACATGACCATGCATGGCAAATGTCGCCAGCATTAAAAGGGGATCACCACCGCTTTAAATTTTGTCCGATGTTATCGCCAGGAGGTTTAAACCAGGGGGTTCAGCGTTATAGTTGGACATAAGATACAGTGGCACGAATTAGATATACACATTCAGGGCGAAGTGTCCTTATCCTAAATGATATTAGAGAGTTAAAGAAAGCGCAGCGGAGCAGGCCCGCTTCGGTTAGTCTAATATATAAAAATCAATTTGTGTTTGTTTGTAGGTATGTTTGTTTGTATGTTTGTGTGTTCCTTATAGACTCAGAAACGGCTGAACCGATTTTCTTGAAATTTTCACTGATGGTGCATAATGATCCCGCCAGATCTCGGAAATGGGTGGTGCGACTAAAGCGATTTTTGTGTGCTCCCTTATAGTAACCTACAAACAAAAATTTGGTATCCAAATTTCGGATGGGGTACCAAAACCTACCAAATATTATATACATCAATCACGTTTGTTTGACCAAGTGTTTGGGGGGACCACCCCTAAATCGGACATATTTACCGACCATGGCAATATGGGACTCAAATGAAAGGCATTTGCGAGTAGAATACGAATCTGATATGCAAATTTGGGACAAAGTTTCTGGGGGTCCACTTCTTCCCCAAAACACCTCCCAAACAGGACTTATTTATTGACCATGGCAATATGGATTTTAAATAAAAGGTATTTGAGTGTAGAATACGAATCTGATATCCAGATGTGGGACCAAGTGTTTGAGGGGCCGCCTCGAGAACATCCCCCAAAGAAGACAAATTTACGACCATAGTAATATGGGGCTCAAATGAAAGGACTTTGGAAGTTAAACACGAATCCAATGTGGGACCTAGTATTTGGGCACGACCCCTTCCTAAAATATCCCCCAGATAGCAAAAATTCACCGACAACGGGAATATTTAGATCAAATAAAAGGATGAGAAAACGAATTTGACAAACAATTTTGAGGCCATGTGTTTGGGGGACGCCTCATCCCATAAACTCCCCTTAGGGCAATGGCAATATTGGGTTTAAAAAAATGGTATTTGAGAGTACGATGCTCATAGTTTTTCAGGGCCAAGTGTCTGGGGGACCACCTCGCCCCCGAAATCACCCCTCAATCAGTTATCATGAGAATATCGGGCTTAAATAAAGTACTTTAAGAATGGAGTACACCTTACATCCAAATTTAAATTCGTAGACCAATAGAGATCATATGGGATTCAGATAAAAGCACTTATATTGTTAAACTGTTTGTCATGCGATATACTATTTTCGTAGCATGGTATTTCACTAAAAGCTCTTTAATTGCTTAATGTAAAAGATGGCGCAGCGGAGCGGGCCTAGTCCAGATAGTAATTATTAAAAAATATGCCGTGTGAGAACGGTTAGATATCTCTTTGAAATTTGGAATGACTAGAGCTGGGTTGTTAACGAGATCGCGTGCAAAATTTCCAGCCACTAGGTTGCCCGGGCGACTAAATTTGGTGGCCTGTATATTTCGAAAATTTGTTGGTCACTCAAATCTTCGTTTGTGATCCGATTTCCAAAACGATTCACACCGATCTGCCGATTTAGCTGAAATTTTGCAGAAATTGTTCTTTCTTATGACTTCCAATAACTGTGGCAAGTACGGCCCAAATCGGTCTTTAACCTGAGATAGGTCTCATACAAACCGATCTCCAAGATTTAGCTTCTTGAGCTTTGACAAGTCGCAATTTTTGTCCGATTTGGCCAAAATTTTGCATGTAGTGATTTGTTTTGACTTTCAACAACTGTAATAAGTTCGGTCCAAATCGGTCTATAACCTGTTGTAGCTCCCATATAAATCGATCTCCCGATTTGACTTCTTGAGTCCTTACAAACCGCAATTTTTGTCCGATTTGGCTGAAATTTTGCATGCGGTGTTATTTTACGACTTACAACAACTGTGCCATGTAAGGTCTGAGTCAGTCTATAACCCTATATGGCTCCAATATAAACCAATCTCTCTATTATCCTTGTTCGGTTTCTAGAAGCTTTCATTCTTGCTGGTTTGACGGAAGTTTTGTATGTAGAATAAAATCATGCCCTGCAACTAAATTTAGTTTGTATAAATTTGTATTGTAGAATCCATGGTGGTAGGTTCCCAAGATTCGGCCCTGGGGAACTTAGCACGCTTTTACTTTTTATAACCTACTAGAAATTTTGCACAGGTATTTTTTGTAAATGTAGGTCGTTTGGGATTGCAAATGGGCCATATTGGTTCAGATTTAGATATATTTCCCCTATAAAGGATCTCCCGATTTGACTTCTTGAGCCCATGCAAGCCACAATTTATTGTCCGATTTGGCTTCACTTTGCTCATAGTGTTCGGTCCATATTATGACTATTATGACTCTCAGCATCTGCGCTAAGTGCGGTCCAATTCGGTCTATAACTAGATATAGCTCCCATATTTTAGAAGAATTTATGGTGGGTTCGCAAGATTCCGCCCGGCCAAACTTGGCACTCTTTTACTTGTTTCAATTTGAATTTGCGGTTCTAGCTGTATAAGAGTTAGGTCCCCATTAGACCTGAACTAGGGTCTTACCATCATAAAAGCCTAAATTTTTTAACCATTATTTCTGAAATTTGAATCTATAACATGTATTAGGCCTTTCGGTACTTGTACCAAATCTGTCATATGGACCCAGTATGGATATAGTATTCTTTTATATTAAATCAATTTTTGTTTGTTTGTCTGTTCCTTATAGACTCAGAAACGGCTGAACCGATTTTCTTGAAATTTTCACAGGTGGTGCATAATGATCCCGTGGTGAAAATAGGGTACTACATTTTTTGATATCTGAAGGGGGGCGGAACCTCCCCCATACCCTAATTTTCAGAAACGCCAGACCTCGGAGATGGGTGCTGCGATTTAAGCGAAATTTTGTGTGCTCTCATATAGTAACCCAAAAGTAAAAATTTGGTATCCAAATTTCGGATGGGGTACCTAGGGGGGCCGCATCACCCTAAAACCTACCAAACATATATTAAGACCAATCACGACAATATGGGACTCAAATGAAAGGTATTTAGGATAAGGAATCGTATCTGATTTCCAATTGTCGGACCAAGTGCTAGGGGGACCACCTCTAAATCGGACATATTTACCGACAATGGCAAAATGTGCCCAAATGAAAGGAATTTGAGAGTAGAATACGAATATAATATCCAATTGTAAGCCACGTTTCTGGGAGTCCACCCCTTCTCCAAAACACCCCCCAAATAGGACTTACTTACTGACCATGGGATTATGGGGCTTAAATAAAAGTTATTTGGGTGTGGAATTCAAATCTGATATCCAAATATGGGACTTAGTATTTGGGGGCCGCCTCTCCACAAAAACATCCCCCAAAGGGGAAAAATTTACAACCATAGCAATATGGGGCTCAAATGAAAGGTCTTTGGGTGTAAAGCACGAATCTAATATCAATATTCGGGAAAAGTGTCTATGGGGCCACCCACCCCCACAACACCACCCAAATAGAACACGAATCCGATATATATTTTCAAGGCCAACTCACTGAGTGGCCATCCCCCAAAACACCCCTCAAGCCGGTCATGTTTGCCGACAATGGAAATATGGGGCTCAAATTAAAAGTATTTGGGAGTAGACCACGTATCAGATAACAAAATTAGGGACCAACTGTCTAGGGGACTTCCCACCACCATGACAACCCCCAAAATAGGACGTATTTGCTCACCAAGACAATTTGGGCTTAAAGAGAGTGGAACGAAATAATTGCTGACTTTTGCAATAACGAGTTTAAATAAGATTAGAAAACGAATTTGATATCCAATTTTGAGGCCAATGGCAATATGGGGTTCAAATAAATGATATACAGATATAACACATTTTCCGGTCTTAGCGTTTGGGGGACAACCCCAATCCCAAAACACCCCTAAATCGGTCATATTTACCGACCATGTCAATGTGGAGCTTAAATGAAAGGTACTGGGGGTAGAGCAAGAATTAACACCCACTTTCAGGACCAATTTTCTGGGAGTCTACCCCTCTCCCAAAATACCCCAAAAACAGCAATGTTTTACAGACCATCGCAATATGGGCCTCAAATCAAGTATTTGGGAGTAGAATACGAATTTGATATCCAAAAGTAGGACCATTAAACCAAGGGTAGACCAATAAATACCCTTATGATCTTTATTCAGATAATGACACTTATATTGTTAAACTGTTTGTCAAGCGATTAACCATTTTCGTAGCATGGTATTTCACTAAAAGCTCTTCAATTCTCGAAAATAAATATTCCAAGGAAACTTTTGTTCCATATAAAGTAAGTAAAAGAAGGCGCAGCGGAGCGCTCCCGGGTCAGCTAGTAGTTATATAAAATGGGATGATAAATGTACACATAGTGGTAGGTATCTAATGCGTTTTTACTTTTTTATAAATTTAACCGGCTGAACCGGGTCCGTTCCACGGCACCTTTTTTTACTTTATATGGAACAAAATTATCCTTTAAATATTTATTTTCGACAATTAATGAGCTTTAAGTGAAATACCATGCTACGGAAATAGTATTTGTATGTATATAGCTTTGCTAACAGTTAAGCATTTTTAATTCCTTTATCTGAATCCCTTTACCGATTTATGAATTCAATCAATGGGTTTAGGGTTATTTAAGTTTGGATGTTAGATGTACTCGATTCTTAAGAGACTTTATTTGAGCCCGATATTCTCATGGGGATTATGGGAGTAAGAAGGTTTAAGGGGTGGTGTGGACCCTGAAAAAATATCCGCATCGTGCTCTTCTCTCAAATAGCTTTTATTTTAACCCCATATTGCCATTGTTTAGAGGGAAGTTTATGGGATGAGGCGCACCCCAATCACGTTTCCCCAAAATTGGTTATCATATATGTTTTCTAATCTCAAATACCTTTCATTTGGTGTGTAAATTTGTTCTTTTGTGGAAGGGGCGGTGCCCCAAATACATTATCCCACACTTGGATATCAGATTCGAATTCTACTCCCAAATACCTTTACTTGAGCCACATATTACGATGGTCAATAAATAATTGCTATTTGTGGGGTGTTTTTGGAAAGGGGTAGACCCCCAGAAAATTTGTCCCAAAAATGGGTATCAATTTCGTGCTCTGTCCTCCAATACTTTTCATTGGAGCCGCACATTGACCTGGTCGGTAAATATGTCCGATTTAGGTGTGTTTTGGGGAGTGAGGTCGCGAAGGTTGATATCAGATTCGTGGTCTACTCCAAAATAACTTTCATTTGCGCCTCATATTTGTATAGTCGGCAAAGATGTCCAGTTTGGGGGTTGTGTTCTGGGGGACAGGGCGGCCATTCAGTGACTTTCTCTGAAAATATATACCAGCTTCGTATTCTACTCTAAAGGACCTCTTAATAAAGCCCCATATTGCAATGGTCAGCAAATATTTCGTATTTGGGTGGTGTAATGGGGTGGGATGGGCCCATAGAAAAATTTTCCCGAATATTGGTATCAGATTCGTAGGGTACTTACTAAGACCTTTCATTTGAGCCCCATATTGCTATACTCGTAAATTTGTGCTCTTTGGAAGTGTTTTTGGGGAGGGGCGACCCGCAAAACACTTGGTTCCACATTTGGACATCATATTCTACACTGAAATACCTTCTATTTGCGATGGTCATGGGGGTGTTTTTAGGGAGGGCGGCCCCCAACACTTGGTCCGGCAATTGGATATCAGATACGTTTTCCAATCTTAAATAATTTCATTTATGTACCATATTGTCGTGATTGGCCCATATATATATTTGGTAAGTTTTGGGAGTGGGGTGGCCCCCTAGGTACCCCATCCGTCATAGTCATATTGGTCTATGTTTTGATATAGCTGCCATAAAAACCGATCTTGGATCTTGACCTCTTGAGCCCCTAAACACCGCAATTCTTATCCGATTTGTCTCAAATGTTGTAAAAGATATTTTGTTATGACTTCCAACATCTGTGCAAAGTATGTCTAAACCGGTTTAAAACTTGATATAGCTCCCATATAAACCGATCTCCTAATTTGACTCTTTGAGCCTCTAGAGGGCGCAAATCTTATGCAAATTTGCTAAACATTCTTTTAACGACTTCTCCTACGACCTTTTACATACGTGTCAAATATGGTCTGAATGGGTCCTTAACCTGATATAGCTTCCATATGAACCGATCTCCCAATTTTAATTCTTGAGCCACTATAGGGCTCAATTCTAATTCAATTTTTTTAACATTTTGCACAATTACTTTCACTCCAACAGCATAACCAAGCATGGTCCGAATCGGTTGATAACTTGAAATAGTTGCAATAGCTTTGCAATTTTTATCCATTATCCTTTAAAAACTGACAAATGAGATCCATGCCCCCTACCATGGATATGTAAGATTCGGCCCGGCCCAAATCAAATTGCGATACCAAACGATTCTCAGTGGTAAAGAACTAATTTGTCGGTCTTTAGGGCTCCTTGTCGATGAGCTTAAAATGGCGGCCACCATGACTTTAAGGTTTGTAACTGCTCGTGAAAGGAGCAGTCATAACTTCGGAGGTATGGCGGCAGTGTCCTATTGGGTCAGTATAACTGATCAACTGTTTTGGGGTGAGGTAGTACGCTAGATGTATGAGCAGAATAAAGATTTCATATTCTCAGTCCACAAACTTATACTTTGAATTGAACCCCATATTGTCATAACTGGTGTATACAGCCCTTTGGTGGGGGCGTAGGATTGTGCGCCTCAATCCATCTGCCACTTGAGCACAAATTTGAATGCGCACTCCACTTAAAAATATCTATCACTTGATCCCCCATTGTTTTAATAGGTCAAATAAACTACCACCTAGATTCTTGGACACAAAGTTTAATATCATATTCGTAATCAGCTATCAAATGCATTTCATTTGAGGCTCATCTAGCTATGATCGAATTATGTTCTCATTTGGGGGGTGGGGCGATCCCCAATTACATGGACCTCATTTTTTACATTATATTGGTAGTCTAGTCCCGAATACATTTCACTAGAGTCCCATATTGATATTTACGTCCAATATGTGTGTTTGGGGGAGTTTTTGGGGATGGACGACTCCTCGCATACTTGATCCCAATTTTTAATACCATAATCGTATTGTACTTTCCAATACATTTCATTTGATACCCATATTGTCCCTATCGGTCCACTTTTGATTTTAAGTGGTGTTTTTGGGGTAGGGGGGGAGGGTCCGCCCCGTCCAATATCGACAAACTTAAAAGCCCTTTCCTCCTTCCTGACCATCTTCGTAAACTACTTCCGAATACCTTTCATTCGAGTCCCATATTGTCATTATCGTCTAATAAACCGATTATAGGGGATTTTGGGGTCGTGGCGGCTTCCCAGTCACTTGGATTCAATTATTAACATGAAATTCGTAGTCTACTTTTGAATACCTTTCATTTGAATCCCATACTGTCCCGATCGGTTCACTTTTATTTTGGGGTCGTACTTTTAGGTTATGGGGAGGGTCCGCCCCCCTACCGATATCAATAAATTATATAGCCTATTGCTCCTTCCGGATCCACATTCTTTGAAAATTTGAAAGAAATCGGTTCAGCCGTTTTGGAGTCTATACGAAACAAACAAATTTACAAACCCACAAGCAAACAAAGAAACAAACAAACACAAATTCATTTTTATACATGTAGATTGAATTGTCATATTTAACGATTTTCTGTGGTAAAAAACTAATTTGCCAGTCTATTTATTTGGTGTGATGGCGACAGTTCTTACCGTGTAAAACTCTTAAACAAAAATGTGTTGCCCAGCAATATGTCGTTTGGTCTCGTCTATCGGTGAGCTAAAAATGGTTGCAACCTTATCGTTAAGGTTTGCAACGCCTGCTTTCACGCTGAATGTTATAATTTCGGGGCTATGGCGGCCTACATATTAATTAAATAACACAGTGTCCCGTTAGTCCATTATAATTGATCCACTGTTTTGGGGTGAGGTGGTCCGCTAGATATATGAGCAGAATAATGATATCAGATTCGCAGTACACAACCTTATACCTTTAATTTAACCTCATATTGTCATGATTGGTGTAGGAGGGCGTGGTGGAGGGCGTCTATATGAAGGTTGTGCGCCACACTGCCACTTGAGCACAAATCTTAATAACGCACTCAACTCGAAAAAAACTATCACTTAATTCCTCATTGTTTTGATCGGTCAAATAACCTATTGGAGGTGATGTTAGGAGGTAAAACACCACCTGCATTCTTGGACACAAAGTTTAATGTCATATTCGTAATCTGCTCTCAAATGCCTATCATTTGAGTTTCATCTAGCTATGATTGAGTAGTATTCCCATTTGGGGAGCTTATCGCGGATGGGGCGACTATCAATTACTTGGACCTCGTTTTTTAGGTCATATTCGTTGTCTACTCCCAAATACCTTTCATTTGAGTCCTATATTGATAAATACGTCCAATATGTCTATTTGGATCAATTTTCGGGCTTGGGCTATCCCTTGGATACTTGAAACCAAGTTTTTATACCACATTCGCTTTCTACTCTCCAATATCATTCATTTGATACCCATATTGTCCCTATCGGTCAACTTACGATTTTGGGTGGCGTTTTTGTGGTAACGGGGGAGGAATCGCCCCCTTCCAACATATTACATAGCCTATACCTCCTTCCTGACCATATTCGTAATATACTCGCGAATACCTTTCATTCGAACCCCATATTGTCATTATCGTCCAATAAACCAATTTGGGGGGTTTTGGGGTCGGGGTGGCTCCCCAATTACTTGGACTCAATTTGTAATATGGACATCGTACTCTACTCTTGAATACCTTTCATTTAAATCCCGTATCGTACCAATCGGTCCACTTTTGGTTTTGGGTGGTACTTTTGGGGTAAGTAGGAGGGTCCGCCCCCCTTGCGTTATCAAGAATTTATATAGCCTATTGCTCCTTCCGGACCATATTCGTAATCTAGTCCCGAGTACCTTTCATTCGATTCCCATTTTGTCATTATCGTCGAATTAACCAATTTGGGGGTTTTTGGGGACGGGGCGCCCCCCCAATTACTTGGACCCAATTTTTAATATGGAATTTGTACTCTACTCTTGAATACCTTTCATTTAAGTCCCATATTGACCCCAATCGGTCCACTTTTATTTTTGGCTGGTACTTTTGGGGTAAGGGGGAGGGTACGCCCCCAATGCGATATCAAAAAATTATATAGCCTATTGCTCCTTCCGGACCACTCCCCACAAATCACTTTTTGAGTACGGAACAAACAAATTTACAAACCCACAAACAAACAAACATACAAACAAACACAAATTCATTTTTATATATATATATATATATATATATATATATATATATATATATATATATATATATATATATATATATATGTATATATATATATATATATATATATATATATATACATATATATATATAGATATGTATATATATATATATATATATATATATATATAAATATATATATATATATATATATATATATATATATATATATATATATATATATATATATATATATAGATATATATATATATATATATATATATATATATATATATATATATATATATATATATATATATATATATATATATATATATATATATATATATATATATATATATATATGTTTTTGTGTTTGTTTGTATGTTTGTTTGTTTGTGGGTTTGTAAATTTGTTTGTTCCGTATAGACTCAAAAAGATATATATATATATATATATATATATATATATATATATATATATATATATATATATATATATATATATATATATATATATATATATATATATATATATATATATATATATATATATATGTATATATATATATATACTGACGTACACTAGTGGGATATTTTTGTGCAAAGCGGCTTTTTCGAAAGTAAGCGTGTTTTCCACAGACAGACGGTCAGACGGACGGACATGGCTTGATCGACTTAAAATGTCATGATGATCACGAATATATACACTTCATGGGGTCTAGACGAATAGACGAATAGGAGTTTCCAAACGGAATGACGAAATATATATATTTATATATATATATTTATATATATATATATATATATATATATATATATATATATATATATATATATATATATTTCGTCATTCCGTTTGGAAACTCCTATTCGTCTATTCGTCTAGACCCCATGAAGTGTATATATTCGTGATCATCATGACATTTTAAGTCGATCAAGCCATGTCCGTCCGTCTGACCGTCTGTCTGTGGAAAACACGCTTACTTTCGAAAAAGCCGCTTTGCACAAAAATATCCCACTAGTGTACGTCAGTTGGGATGTAAATGGGCCATATCGGTCCATGTTTTGATATAGCTCCCATATCAACCGATCTCCTAATTTTTCATCTTAAGTCCCTAGAGGGCGTAATTCTTATCCGATTTTGCTGACATTTCGCACAGTCCCTGTATTTTTTACCTCTAATCTACGTGCCTTATATGGTCTTAATCGGTCCACAACCTGATTTAGCTCCCATATAAACCGATCTCCCAATTGCATTTCTTGAGCCCCTTTAGGATACAATTCTTTTCCAATTTGGTTGAAAATTTGCACAATGGTATCTACTATGGTCTCCAAAATGCAAGCCAAGTATGGCCCAAATCAGTTCATAACCTGACGTAGCTCCAATAGCATAGTAATTCTTATTCATTATCCTTTGTTTGCCTATAAAGAGATACCGAGCAAAAAACTTCACAAATGTCAATCGCTGGTGGAGGGTTTACAAGATTCGGCCGAACTTAGCACGATTTTAATTATTTTTTTTTTTTTTTTAATTTATGTCATAACTTGGCTTTTGTCAATTTTATACAAAATTTTCCTGACTTTTAAATGCTGTTTGCTATACAAATCTTTGAATAGAAAGCATTTAACAATGTCTAAAGCCGAACAATATCCTGCAATGGGATCTCAATAATTTTGCCAATACATAATTTTTTTTTTTTAATATTCTTATTATTCCTATTTTTCCAGCACTGTCACTAATTTCGTAGAGCTCGCTGCCTATCAGGCCATCTATACTGATATCTATAAGCCCGTTCAACATGACTACGAAGATATTATAGCCCGGGAATATCGCTCTGTGCTAACACCGGTTAATTTTGCCGATGTCAATACGACGTTTGTTAAAATCAATGATGAAATAGCCAAAGCCACCAGAGGCTTATTGCGTCACAGTGTCTTGCCACAAGATTTGATAGGTGTTCAACTTTTAATGATCTCGTCATTATATTTCAAAGGAAAATGGAAGGTAAACTGCGAAATGAAAAGAGACTCTCTTTGTTTTTAGATAACAAACTTTTGTTTTCAATTAAGTTCCCTTTTGAATCTTACAACACCCATTGGGTGCCTTTCCATGATGAGGCTGGCAATGTAACTGGCAATGTGGAAATGATGATGCAAACTGGCAGTTTTAATTATGCCCAAATAAAGGCCATAGATAGTCATGTGTTGGAGTTGCCTTATGGTGAATCTAATCGCATGTCCATGTTGGTTATTCTACCCAAGAAAGGTAAGTAAAAGTGATTGGTCATTGAAAATAAAGCATCTTGACGTAAACAAGTAAAAGCGTGCTAAGTTCGACCATGTCGAATCTTGGGAACCCACCACCATGGAATCTGCAAAAAATTTATGAAAACTAAATTTAGTTGAAATTTCGGTGGAACCAGCTAAATTTAAAGCGTCTAGGAACCGAACAAGGAGGATCGAGAGAACGGTTTACATGGGAGCAATATCAGGTTATAGACTGACTTGACCCGTATTTAGCACAGTAATTGGAAGTCGTAACAGAACACCGCATGCAAACTGTCAGCCAAATGCAAGAAGACAAATCGGGAGATCGATTTACATGGGAGCTATATCAGGCTAAAGACCGATTTAGACCTTATTTGGCACAGTTGTTGGAAGTCTCAACAGAATTCTACATGCTCAATTTCTGCCAAATAGGACAAAAATTGCGGCTTGTAAAGGCTCAAAAATTCAAATTGGAGGATCGGTTTATATAGGACATAAATAAGGTTATAACCGATTTAACCCGTACTTGCCACATTTGTTGAAAGCCATAACGGAACACTAAATCCAAAATTTCAGCCAAATCGAACGAAAATTGCGGTTTGTAAGGGCTCAAGAAATCAAATCGGTACATCGGTTTACTTGGCACAGGTGTTGGAAGTCTGTACAAAAAACTGCGGCTCAAGAAGTCAACTCAGGAGATTGGTTTATAGGGGAGCTAGATCAGGTTATAGACCGATTTGAACCGTACTAGGCACAGTTGCTGAAAGTCATAACAGAACACTTCTTCGGCCAAATTGGACAAAAATTTCGGCGTGCAGGGGCTCAAGACGTCAATTCAGGAGATCGGTGTATATGGGAGCTATATCTAAATCTAACCTGACATGGCCCATTTGCAATCCCGAATGACCTATATCAATATTGAGTATCCGTGCAAAATTTGAGCTGCTAGCTTTATGCGTTTGAAGGCTATCGTGATTTCGACAAACGGACGGACGGACATAGCTAGATCGACTCAGAACTTCGGGACGATCAAGAATATATATACTTTATTGCGTCTTAGACGAATATTTCGAGGTGTCACCAACGGAATGACTAGATTAGTATACCCCCATCCAATGGTGGTGGGTATAAAAATGCTGAATATAGTAGATGTTTATGACTAGATGGAATGACTAGATTAGTATACCCCCATCCAATGGTGGTGGGTATAAAAATGCTGAATATAGTAGATGTTTAAAATATTTCAAGGCGTATTATCATTTCTTGGTCACCCCTATAGGCACAACATTGAATTATGTGATGAACTCTTTGCGAAGTATGGGCATTTCTTCGATGATGCAAAAACTCGATGAAGAGGAACGAAAGACAGCTGAAGACGGGTTTCCACCAGACGTTGAAGTATATTTACCAAAATTTACCACTCAATCACATTTTTCCATACGATATATTTTGGAAAATGTAAGTAAAGTTTACACGAAAATTTTTATATATTTTTCAAAAAACAAAAAAAAAAATATTTTTTTAATTTTTTTTTTATTTGTATCATTTTGAGTTAATATAATAATATATATTGTAATGTTTTACATTTTTTCAGATGGGTCTAATTGATGTCTTCCAACCTTCCTTTGCTAATCTGACGAAAATTTCCAAAGATGTGTTTGTCTCCAGCATATTCCAGTCGACACGTATAATTGTCAATGAAGAGGGCACCGAAGCTGCTGCATTGTCTGTTGCTGCTTTGATCAATAAGGCATCACCAGTGAGATTTTATTTCGATCGTCCGTTTGCCTATTTAATTGTAGAGAAAACAGCAAATCTTCTACTATTTGCTGGTGAAATAAAATCACATTTGTAAATGGAAAGTTAAAAATCTTCATTGTTTCCAATGACCAAAAACTTTTGCCTTAAAAACTTTCGTGGCTCTAAAATGCCAGTTGAAACAATCCCCAAGGGGTTTCCCTGAACGTAATATTTTGCACCAAAGTTTGATAAATGGGAGTATGTTCGAAAATGCTGAAACTTCTTCGAATCTTCGAATTTCAATGATCTGATGGCAACCCTGGATTGTAAATTCGAACAGGAATCATTTGGGGGACAAGTTTCACAAACATTTTTTTATACCCTCCACCATAAGATGGGGGGTATACTAATTTCGTCATTCTGTTTGTAACTACTCGAAATATTCGTCTGAGACCCCATAAAGTATATATATTCCTGATCGTCGTGAAATTTTATGTCGATCTAGCCATGTCCGTCCGTCTGTCCGTCCGTCCGACCGTCCGTCCGTCTGTCTGTCGAAAGCACGCTAACTTCCGAAGGAGTAAAGCTAGCCGCTTGAAATTTTGCACAAATACTTCTTATAAGTGTAGGTCGGTTGGTATTGTAAATGGACCATATCGGTCCATGTTTTGATATAGCTGCCATATAAACCGATCTTGGGTCTTGACTTCTAGAGCCTCTAGCGTGCGCAATTCTTATCCGATCAGAATGAAATTTTGCACGATGTGTTTTGTTATGATATTCAACAACTGTGCCAAGTATGGTTCAAATCGGTCCATAACCTGATATAGCTGCCATATAAACCGATCTTGGGTCTTGACTTCTTGAGCCTCTAGAGGGCGCAATTATTATCCGATTGGAATGGAATTTCGCACGACGTGTTTTGTTATGATACCCAACAACTGTGCCAAGTATGGTTGAAATCGGTCCATAACCTGATATAGCTGCCATATAAACCGATCTTGGGTCTTGACTTCTTGACCCTCTAGAGGGCACAATTCTTATCCGATTTGAATGAATTTTTGCACGATGTATTTCGTTATGATACCCAACAACTGTGCCAAGTATGGTTCAAATCGGTCCATAACCTGATATAGCTGTCATATAAACAGATCTGGGGATTTGACTTCTTGAGCTTCTAGAGTGCGCAATTCCTATCCGATTTGGCTGAAATTTTGCATGACGTATTTTATTTTTACTTTCAACAACTGTGTCAAATAAGGTTCAAATCGGTTCATAACCTGATATAGCTGCCATATAAACCGATCTGGGATCTTGACTTCTTGACCCCTAGAGGTCGCAATTATTATCCGATATGCCTGAAATTTTGTACGATGGATCCTCTCATGACCATCAACAAACATGTTTATTATGGTCTGAATCGGTCTATAGCCCGATACAGATCCCATATATAAATCGTTCTCTCTATTTTACTTCGTGAGCCCCAATGGGCGCAATTCTTATACGAATTGGCTGAAATTTTACACAGGTCTCCAACATATAATTTAATTGTGGTCCGAACCGGACCATATATTGATATCGTTTTAATAGCAGAGCAAATCTTTTCTTATATCCTTTTTTGCCTAAGAAGAGATGCCGGGAAAAGAACTCGACAAATGAGATCCATGGTGGAGGGTATATAAGATTCGGCCCGGCCGAACTTAGCACGCTTTTACTTGTTTTTAATTTTTTTTATACCCAACACCGTAGGATAGGGGGTATATTCATTTAGTCATTCCGTTTGCAACAAGGAAATATCAATTTCCGACCCTACAATGTATATATATTTCGGATCGTCGTTAAATTCTAAGTCGATTTAACGATGTCCGTGTGTCTGTCCGTCCGTCTGTTGTAATCACTCTACAGCCTTCAAAAATTGAGATATTGAGCTGAAATTTGGTAAATATACGTCATTTTGATGCACGCGGGTTAACCTCTTGAACGGGCCAAATCGGATCACATTTGGATAGCAGGATTGGAAAGCAGATCGATCTCCCGATAAAGGGTCTGAAGTCCATAAAAGCTTTATATATTACCCGATTTCGCTGAAATTTTAAATAGTGAGTTATTTAAAGCCTCCCAACATCTGACCTAAATTTGTATTAGATCGGACTATATTTAGATATAGATTCCATATAGACCAATCTCCCGATAAAGAGTCCGAAGCCCATAAAAGTTTTATTTTTATCCGATTTCGCTGAAATTTTAAACAGCGAGTAGTTTTAGGGCTCCCAACTTCGGATCCAAATATAGTTTAGATAGTACTATATTTAGATAAAGCTGTCATATAGACCGAACTGCCAGGGGTCTGAAGCCATAGGTGGAGTTATCATAAAATAGGATGATTATTATATCCTTGTTTAATTTGGTCCTGATCTGCCCAGATTTGGTTATAGTTGCCATATAGAATGATCTCTCAATTTAAAATCTTCGCCCTATAAAAAGCGCATTTATTATCCGATTTCGTTGAAATTTTACACAGTGTTTGGCTTTTCGACGTCCGTGCTTTGTATAGTTCATATCGGTTTATATTTGGATAAAGCTGCCAAAAAGACCAATATATTGCCCAACAAAATTGAACAGTGACTTATATTTATTAAACCATTCAATGTCAGTGCCGAATTTGAGTGCATAAGTTATACAATTTTCACCGGATTGTGACGAAAGGGGGTTTACATACATGGCGTCGGGTATCCACAGTTTCGCCCGGCCGAACTTAATGCCTTTACTTCTATTTATTCCGTCCACCATTGGATGGGGGTATACTAATTTCGGCATTCTGTTTGTAACACCTAGGAATACGCTTCTAAGACCGCATGTCATTTTAAGTCGATTAAGCCATGTCAGCCCGTCCGTCCGTCCATCTGTCTGTCGAAAGCACGCTTTCTTTAAAAGAGTAAAGCTAGCCGCCTGAAATTTTGCACAAACACTTCTTATTGGTGTAGGTCGGTTGGGATTGTAAATAAACCGATCTTGGGTCTTGACTTCTTGAGCCTCTAGAGGGCGCAATTCTCGTCCGATTTGACTAAAATTTGCACGTAGTGTTTTGATATCACTTCCAAGAACTGTGCTAAGTATGGTTCAAATCGGTTCATAACCTGGTATAGCAGCCATATAAACCGATCATGGGTCTTGACTTCTTGAGCTTTTAGAAGGCACAATTCTTATCCGATTTGACTTTAATTTTGCATGTGGTGTTTTGGTATCACTTCCAACATTTGTGCGAAGAATGGTCCTAATCGGTCCATTAACTGGTATAGGTGTCATATAAACCGATCTTGGATCTTAACTTATTGAGCAGCTAGAGAGCGTAATTCTCATCCGATTTTGCTAAAAGTTTGCTTGAGGTGTTTTAAATGGCTTAAAAAAACTGTGATAAGTATGGCGCAAATAGGTACATAACCTGATATGGCTGCCACATAAACTGATCTGGGATCTTGACTTCTTGAGGCTCTAGAGAGCGCAATTCTCATCCGCTCTGTCACAAATTTTGTACAACGGCTTCTCCCATGGCCTTCAACATTTGTGTGCAATATGGTCTGAATCGATTTATAGCTAGATACAGCTCCCATATAAACCGATCTCCCGATTTTGCTTCTTGACCCCCAAATCGGATTATAACATGATATAGCTCCTCCGTCATTATTCATTATTTTTTGTGTGCCTAAAAGAGATACTGTGCAAAGAACTCGACAGATGCGATCCAAGGTGGAGGGTATATAAGATTCGGCCCAGCCGAACTTGGCACGCTCGAATTTCGAAGATCCGACGGCAACCCTGGCTCGCAAATTCGAACAGGATTTTTTTGGGAAAGCGTTCCAAAAATGTCACTTTAATATATATTTGAATTTTTCGAGCAAGGGGTTAGCCATTGTTAATTTCCAATTTTTGAAACCTTAAGAGCTGAGAACACGGTAGTGGGGTTCATGGCTTAATTTTTTTTTTTTTTGACGCAATTCCCAAGGGCTTTTATCAAAAAACAAACGAATTTCGAAGATCTGATGGCAAACCTGGCCTGCAAATTCGAACAAAAATCATTTGGTAGAAACGTTTCGCAAACATTTTTACATTTATAATTTCTTGCATTTTTTTAACAAGGGATCAGTTAGTCTTAAAAAATTCTAATTTTTTTGACCAATAAAACTTTTTGAAGTAAGGCTCAAAAATGCATTTTGACGCCAAAGGATTTCATCAAAAAACACCAGTATGTTCAAAAATGCTGTAACTTCTTCAAATTTTCGAATTTAGAAGATCTAGTGGCAACCCTGGATTCGAAAAGGAATCATTTGGGAAAAAAGTCTCCCATAAATGTTCACTCAGATATTTTGCTTAATTTTTCAGTTTTAGAATCCCCAATAATTTTTTGAAAAGTAAAAGGCACAAAGGTAGAGTTCATGGTTCAAAAATACAAGTTGAAGCAATCCCCATTGGTTTTCCTCAAAAACGTGCATTAATTTGCAATATTTTTTTATCAAAGTTCGAAAAATACGAGTAGGTTCGAAAATGTTGTAATTTTTTCAAATCTTCAAATTTCGAAGATCCGATGGCAACCCTGGATTGCAAATTCGAACAGAAGCTTTTGGGGAAAACTTCTTTTTACTTTGATTTTTTTATACCCTCCACCATAGGATGGGATGGTATATTAATTTCGTCATTAACAGAATGACTCCTCGAAATTTTAGCCAAATCGGATAAAAATTGTGCCCTCTAGAGGCTCAAGAAGTCAAGACCCCAGATCGGTTTATATGGCAGCTACATTAGATTATGGGCCAATTTAAACCATAATTGACACATTGGTTGACACATAACAAAACACCTCATGCAAAATTTCAACTCAATCGGTTAAGAATTCCGTCGTCTAGTGGCTCAAGAAGTCAAGACCCCAGATTGATTTATATGGCAGCTATATCAAAAAATGGACTGTATAGCCCATTTACAATCCCGACCGACCTACATTAATAAAAAGTATTTGTGCAAAATTTCAATCGTATAGCTTTACTCCTTCGAAAGTTAGCGTGCTTTCGACAGACAGACGGACGGACATGGCTAGATCGACTTAAAATGACATGACGATCAAGAATATATATACTTTACGGGGTCTCAGACGCATATTTCGAGGTGTTACAAACAGAATGACAAAATTAGTATTCCCCTATCTTATGGTGGAGGGTATAAAAACACTTGTTTTTAATGTTAGGCAGAACAAGTAAAAGCGTGCTAAGTTCGGCCAGGCTGAATCTTGGGAACCCACCACAATGAATTCTGCTAAAAATTTATACAAACTAAATGTAGTCGAAGGGCATAATTTTATTCTACACTAGCTGACCCGGGCCCGCTCCGCTGCGCCTTCTTTTACTTTATATGGAGCAAAAGTTTCCTTGGAATATTTACTGTCGACAATAAAGGAGCTTTAAGAGAATTAACATGCTACGAAAATAGTACATCGCTCGACAAAGAGTTTAACAATATAAGTGCTTTTATCTGAATCCCTTATGATCTTTATTGGCCTTCAAATTTAAGTTTGAATGTAAGGTGTACTCCATTCTTAAAATACTTTATATATTCTCATGATGTCTGATTGAGTAGGTGAGACACTTGGCCCTGAAAAAATATCAGCATCGTGCTCTTCTCTCAAATACCATTTATTTAAACCCCATATTGCCATTGGTTTAGGGGAGTTTACAGGATGGGGCGTCCCCCAAACACATGGCCCCAAAATAGGTTATCAAATTTGTTTTCTAATCTCAAATACCTTTCATTTGAGCCACATACTGGCATGGTCGAAAAATTTTTCCTCTTTGGGGGGTGTTTTGGGGATGGGGTGATGCCCTAGTTACATGGTCCTACATTTGCATATCAAATTCGTATTCTACTCCCAAATTCTTTTAATTGAGCCCCATATTGCGATGGTCAGTAAAAATTTGCTGTTTGTGGGGTATTTTGTCCCGAAAGTGGATTTCATTTCTTGTTCTACCGCCCAACACCTTTCATTTAAGCTCCACATTGACATGGTCGGTATATATGGCCGATTTAGGGGTATTTCGGGGATTAGGTTGGTCCCCCGAACACTAAGCCCGGAAAATATATCAGCAACGTGCTCTATTCTCATATATCTATTTATCATTTATTTGAACCCCATATTGCTATTGGCCTCAAAATTGGATATCAAATTCATTTTCTAATCTCATTTAAACTCCTTATTGCAAAAGTCAGCAAATATGTCCGGTTTGGGGTATTGGCCCTAAAAGCTATAAATATTTAGTTCCACTTTCTTTGGGGTATAGGCGGCCACTCAATGAGTTGGCCTTGAAAATAAATATCGGATTCGTGTTCTACTCTAAAAACCCTCTTATTTGAGCCTCATATTGCAATAGTCAGCAAATACTTCCTATTTGGGTGGTGTTGTGGAGGAGGGGTGGCCCGATAGACACTTTTCCCGAAAATTGATATCAGATTTATGCGTTACTCCCAGAAACGTGGTCCCACATTTGGATATTAGATTTATATTCTATTCGTAAATGCATTTCATTTGTGTCCCATATTGCCATGGTCGGTAAATATGTCCGATTTAGGGGTGTTTTCGGGGTTGGGGTGGTCTCCCTAACACTTGGTCCGACAATTGGATATCAGTTACGTTTTCTAATCTTCAAAAACCTTTCATTTGACTCCCATATTGTCCTGATTGGTCTAAATAAATCTTTGGTTGGTTTAAGGGTGGGGCGGCTCCCCTAGGTACCCCATCCGAAATTTGGATACCAAATTTTTATTTTTAGGGTACTGTATGAGAGCACACAATTTCGCTTAAATCGCATTACCAATCTCCGAGATTTAGAGTTTTTGAAAAATGGGGTAAGGGGGAGGGTCCGTCCCCCCTTCAGATATCAAAAAATGTACCCTATTTTCACCAGGGCATCATTATGCACCATCTGTGAAAATTTCAAGAAAATCGGTTCAGCCGTTTCTGAGTCTATATGGAACACACAAACATACAAACAAACCTACAAACAAAAACAAATAGATTTCTATAACCTCCACCATAGGATGGGGGGTATACTAATTTCGTCATTCTGTTTGTAACTACTCGAAATATTCGTCTGAGACCCCATAAAATATATATATTCTTGATCGTCGCGACATTTTATGTCGATCTAGCCATGTCCGTCCGTCCGTCCGTCCGTCTGTTGAAAGCACGCTAACTTCCGATGGAGTTAAGCTAGCCGCTTGAAATTTTGGAAAAATACTTCTTATTAGTGTAGGTCGGTTGGTATTGTAAATGGGCCATATCGGTCAATGTTTTGATATAGCTGTCATCTAAACCGATCTTGGGTCATGACTTCTTGAGCCTCTAGAGTGCGCAATTATCATCCAATTTGACTGAAATTTTGCACATAGTGTTTTAGTATCACTTCTAACTACTGTGTCAAGTTTGGTTCAAATCGGTTCATAACCTGATATAGCTGCCATATAAACCGATCTTGGGTCTTGACTTCTTGAGCCGCTAGGGGACGCAATTCTTATCCGATTGGAATGAAATTTTGTACGACGTGTTTTGTTATGACATCCAACAACTGTGCCAAGCATGGTTCAAATCGGTTCATAACCTGATGTACCTGTCATATAAACCGATCTGGGATCTTGACTTCTTGAGCCTCTAGAGGTTGCAATTCTTATCCGATTTGCCTGAAATTTTGTACGACGGATTCTCTCATGACCACCAACATACGTGTTTATTATGGTCTGAATCGGTCTATAGCCCGATACAGCTCCCATATAAATCGATCTCTCTATTTTACTTCTTGAGCCCCCAAAGGACGCAATTCTTGTTCGAATTGGCTGACATTTTACACAGGTCTCCAACATATAATTTAATTGTGGCCTAAACCGGATTATATCTTGATATCGCTCTAATAGCAGAGCAAATCTTTTCTTATATCATTTTTTGCCTAAGAAGAGTTGCCGGGAAAAGAACTCGACATATGCGATCCATGGTGGAGGGTATATAAGATTCGGCCCGGCCGAACTTTCCACTCTTTTACTTGTTATATATAAGAAGATAAAAGAATTCATTTTGTATTTTATTTTGTAATTTTTATACCCACAACTGTAGGATAGGGGGTATATTCATTTAGTCATTCCGTTTGCAACACATCGAAATATCAATTTCCGACCATACGAAGTATATATATTTCGGATCGTCGTAAAATTCCAAGACGATTTTATTATGTCCGTGTGTCTGTCCTTCTGTCCGTCTATCTGTCCGTCTGTTGTAATCACTCTACAGCCTTAAAAAATTGAGAAATTGAGCTGAAATTTGGCACAGATACGTCTTTTTGATGCACGCTGGTCAAATTCTTGCACGGGCCTAATCGGACCATGTTTGGGTATAGCTGCTATATATACCGATCTGCCGATAATGGGTCTAATGACCACAAATATTTTATTTTTTATCCGATTTCACTGAAATTTGAAACAGTGAGTAGTAGAAGACTTTTCGACAATGGACCAAATATGGTACAGATCGAACTATATTTAGATATAGCTGCCATATAGACCGATCTCCCGATAAAAGGTCTGAAGCCCATAAAATCTTTATTTATTTCCCAATTTCGATGAAATTTGAAGCAGTGGGTTATTTTAAGCCTCCCGACATCTGTGCTTAATATGGATTACATCGGTCTATATTTAGATATAGCTGTCATTTAGACGGATCTGCCGATTAGGGGTCTGAAGTCAATAAAAACTATATTTATTAACCGATTTTGCTGAAATAAACAGTGAGAAGGTTAAGGCCTCCCAACATCCGACCTAAATATGGGACTGATCGGACTACATTTAGATATAGCTGCCACATAGACCGATCTACCGATAAGCGGACTGAAACCCATAAAAGCTTTATTTATTTCTGGATTTCGCTGAAATTTGAAGCAGTTAGTTGTACTGAGCCTCCCGATAACCTTAATATTAATTAGATCGCTTTATATTTGGATATAGCTGTCAAAAAGATCAATATTTTGTTCTACAAAATTGAATAGTGACTTATATATATTACACCCCTCAATGTCTGTGACAAATTTGGGTGCTTAAGTTATCCAATTTTCACCGGATTGTGACGACAGGGGGGTTTACCCGAGGTGGCGGGAATCCAAAGTTCGGCCCGGCCGAACTTAATGCCTTTTTACTTGTTCATATTGTTTTTGTTTCTATTTGCGCTAGAAAAGCATATTAAAACAAGTAAAAAGGCGTTAAGTTCAGCGGGTCGAAAATTGCATACCTTATGTCCCATAGCAGTTATAACGAAATATGTTCCGATTTAGACCAAATACTAATAAGTACAAGCCATTGTTCAATTGCTTACAACAAAATTTTGATCTTTTCAGTAGCTATATCTAAAAATAAACCGATCTGAACCATATACAACATAGAAGTCGAAAAGCCTAACTAAGTCACTGTGTCAAATTTCAGTGAAAACGGATTATAAATGCTCCTTTTATGGGGCCAAGACTTTGAATTCAGATATCGATCTATATGGCAGCTATATCCAAATCTGGACTGATTTGGGCCAAGTTGCAGAAAAATTTCGGAGAGCCTAACACAACTCACTATCCCAAATTTCGGAGAAATCGGACAATAAATGCGCCTTTTATGGGCCTAAGACCCTAAATCGGAGGATCGGCCTATATGGCAGCTATATCGAAATCTGGACCAATCTGAGCCAAATTGACGAAGGATGTCGAAGGGCCTAACATAACTCGCTGTCTTAAATTTCAATAAAATCGGATAGTAAATGTGGCGTTTATGGGCCTAAGACCCTAAATCGGCCGATCGGTCTATATGGGGCTATATCAAGATATAGTCCGATATAGCCCATCTTCGAACTTAACCTGCTTATGGACAAAAAAGAACGTGTGCAAATGTCAGCTCAATATCTCTATTTTTAAAGACAGTAGCGTGATTTCAACAGACAGACGGACAGACGGTCTGACATGTCTAGATCGTCTTAGATTTTTACGCTGATCAAGAATATATATACTTTATGACAAAATGAATATACCCCCATCCTTAGGTGGTGGGTATAAAAACTTTAAAAATGTTTAAGCAAAATGTAGTGTGGCAAAATACATTGATCACGCGCATAAATTTTATTAAAATTTTGGCTTTATAAAATAATTTCGAGGTTGGCTGGACAAAAGTCTGCTTTTAGATCATTTTTCGCTGAGATATAGAATGTAGTCTTTAGAAAAATTTTTATAGAAAAATTGTAATGAAATTTTGTTTTTAAGAAAATAATTTCGAGGGAGGTCTGGCCCTGGCTGAAGAGAATTTTACGCTGAATTATTAAAATTTTGTCTTTAGGAAAAATCATTATGAAATTTTGTCTTTAAATATATTACGTTGAAATTATGCATTTAGAAAGAATTTCATTACAATTTGTGAAAAAATTTTTCATTAAAACTTTTCACAGTGGTCTGATCAAAATTCCGCCTCTGTAGAATATTATAAATCTTATATATAAAAATCAATTTGTGTTTGTTTGTTGAAACGGCTGGACCGATTTTCTTGAAATTGTCACACACGGTGCATAATGATCCCGTGGTGAAAATATGGTACTAAATTTTTTGATATCTGGACCCTCCCCCTTACCCTTATTTTCAGAAATGGCAGATTTCGGAGATGGGTGGTGCGATTTATGCGAAATTGTGTGCTTACTACATGAAAACACACCTAAAAGTAAATATTTGGTATCCAAATTTCGGTTGGGGTACCTAGGGGGGCCGACCCACCCTAAAACCTACCAAACATATATTTATACCAATCACGACAGTTTAGGACTTAAATGAAAGGTATTTAGGATAAAACAAGTAAAAGCGTGCTAAGTTCGGCCGGGCCGAATCTTATATACCCTCCACCATGGATCGCATTTGTCGAGTTCTTTTCCCGGAATCTCTTCTTAGGCAAAAAAGGATATAAGAAAAGAGTTGCTCTGCTATTAAAACGATATCAAGATATGGTCCGGTTCGGACCACAATTAAATTATATGTTGGAGACCTGTGTAAAATTTCAGCCAATTCGTATAAGAATTGCGCCCATTGGGGCTCACGAAGTTAAATAGAGAGAGCGATTTATATGGGATCTGTATCGGGCTATAGACCGATTCAGACCATAATAAACACGTTTGTTGATGGTCAAGAGAGGATCCGTCGTACAAAATTTCAGGCATATCGGATAATAATTGCGACCTCTAGGGGTCAAGAAGTCAAGATCCCAGATAGGTTTATATGGCAGCTATATCAGGTTATGAACCGATTTGAACCTTATTTGACACAGTTGTTGAAAGTAAAAATAAAATACGCCATGCAAAATTTCAGCCAAATCGGATAGGAATTGCGCCCTCTAGAAGCTCAAGAAATCAAATCCCCAGATCTGTTTATATGACAGCTATATCAGGTTATGGACCGATTTCAACCATACTTGGCACAGTTATTGGATATCATATCGAAATATTTCGTGCAAAATTTCATTTCAATCGGATGAGAATTGCGCACTCTAGAGGCTCAAGAAGTCAAGACCCAAGATCGGTTTGTATGGCAGCTATATCAGGTTATGGACCGATTTAAACCATACTTGGCACAGTTGTTGGATATAATAACGAAACACGTCGTGCAAAATTTCATTCCAATCGGATAAGAATTGCGCACGCTAGAGGCTCAAGATGTCAAGACCCAAGATCGGTTTATATGGCAGCTATCCCAGGTTATGGACCGATTTGTACCATACTTGGCACAGTTGTTGGATACCACAACAAAACACGTCGTGCAAAATTTCGTCCCAATCGGATAAGAAATCCGCACTCTAGAGGCTCAAGAAATCAAGACCCAAGATCGGTTTATATGGCAGCTATATCAAAACATGGACCGATATGGCCCATTTACAATACCAACCGACCTACACTAATAAGAAGTATTTGTGCAAAATTTCAAGCGGCTAGCTTTACTCCTTCGGAAGTTAGCGTGCTTTCGACAGACAGACGGACGGACGGACATGTCTAGATCAATATAAAATGTCACGACGATCAAGAATATATATACTTTATGGGGTCTCAGACGAATATTTCGAGTAGTTACAAACAGAATGACGAAATAAGTATACCCCCCATCTTATGGTGGAGGGTATAAAAACGTATCTGATATCCAATTGTCGGACCAAGTGTTAGGGGGACCACCCAACCACCAAACACCCGCAAATCGGACATAATTACCGACCATGACAATTTGGGGCTCAAATGAAAGGTATTTGCGAGTAGAATACGAAACTTATATCCAAATATAGGACCACGTTTCTGGGAGTCCCACCCTTCTCCAAAACACCCCCCAAACTGGACTTATTTACTGACCATCGGATTATGGGGCTTAAATAAAAGGTATTTGGGTGTAGAATTTGAATCTGATATCCAAATATGGGGCCAAGTACAAATTTACAACCATAGCAATATGGGGCTCAAATGAAAGGTCTTTGGGTGTAAAGCGCGAATCTAACATCAATATTTGGGAAAAGTGTCTATGGGGCACGCCACCCCCACAACACCACACCAAAAGTAAGTATTTTCTGGCTTTTGGAATATGAGGCTCAAATAAGAGGGTTTTTAGAGAGGAACACGAATCCGATAATTATTTTCAAGGCCAAATCACAGAGTGGCCGCCCATCCCCCAAAACACCCCCAAGCCCGTCATGTTTGCCGACTATAGAAATATGGGGCGCAAATTTAAAGTATTTGGGAGTAGACCTCGTATCTGATATCAAAATTGGAGACCAAATGTCTAGGGGACGTCCCACCACCATAACAACCCCCATATAGAACGTATTTGCTCACTAAGACAATTTGGGTCTTAAAGATAAATATTTGCTGACTTTTGCAATTAGGAGTTAAAATGAGATTAGAAAACGAATTTGATACCCAATTTTGAGACCAATGTTGCTGATGTATTTTCCAGGCTTATTGTTTGGGGACAACCCCAATCCCCAAAAAACCCCTAAATCGGTATAATTTGCCGACCATGTCAATGTGGAGCTTAATTGAAAGGTATTGGGAGTAGAGCAAGAATTGATACCCACTTTCGGGACCAATTTTCTGGGAGTCTACCCCTCTACCAAAATACCCAACAAACAGAAATTTTTATACCCACCACCGAAGGATGGGAGTATATTCATTTTGTCATTCCGTTTGCAACACATCGAAATATCCATTTCCGACCCTATAAAGTATATATATTCTTGATCAGCTTAAAAATCTAAGACGATCTAGACATGTCCGTCCGTCTGTCTGTTGAAATTGCGCTACAGTCTTTAAAAATAAAGATATGGAGCTGAAATTTTGCACAGGTTTTTTTTTTGTCCATAAGCAGGTTAAGTTCGAAGATGGGCAATATCGGACTATATCTTCATATAGCCCCTATATTGACCGATCCTCCGATTTAGGGTCTTAGGGCCACAAAAGCCACATTTATTATCCGATTTTGCTGAAATTTGGGACAGTGAGTTGTGGTAAGACCCTCGATATCTTTTGTCAATTTTGCTCAGATCGGTCCAGATTTGGGTATAGCTGCCATATAGACCGATCACTCGGTTTTGGGCCGATAAAAGCCACATTTATTATCCGATTTGGCTAAAATTTGGGACAGTGAGTTGCGTTAAGCCCCTCAATATCCTTCGTCAATTTGGTTTAGATCGGTCCAGATTTGGATATAGCTGCCATATAGACCGATCCTCCGATTTAGGGTGTTAGGCCCATAAAAGCCACATTTATTATCCGACTGTGCTGAAATTTGAGAAAGTGAGTTGTGTTAGGATCTTCGACATCCTTTGTTAATTTGGTTCAGATCGGTCCAGATTTGGATATAGCTGCCATATAGACCGATCCGCCGATTTAGGGTCTAAGGCCCATAAAAGCCACATTTATTGTCCGATTTTGCTGAAATTTGGGACAGTGAGTTGTGCTAGACCCTTCGACATCCTTTGTCAATTTCTCTCAGATCGGTCCAGATTTGGATATAGCTGCCATATAGACCGATCCTCCGATTTAGGGTCTAACGCCCATAAAAGCCACATTTATTATCCGATTTTGCTGAAATTTGGGACAGTGAGTTGCGTTAAGACCCTCAACATTATTCGTCAATTTAAGTCATATCGGTCAAGATTTGGATATAGCTTCCATATAGACCGATCCTCCGATTTAGGGTCTTAGGCCCCTAAAAGCCACATTTATTATCCGATTTTTCTGATATTTGGGACAGTAAATTTTGTTAGGCCTTTTGATATTCCTCATTAATTTGGTGCAGATCGGTCCAGTTTTGGATATAGCTGCCATTTAGACCGATTCCTCGATTTCAGTTTTTGGGCCCATTAAATGTTCATTTGTTGTCCGATGTCGCCGAAATTTGGGACAGTGAGTTAAGTTAAGCCCCTCGACATAATCCTGCAATATGTTACAGATCGGTAAAGATTTGGATATAGCTGCCATATATACCGATCTCTCTATTTAAGGTTTTGGGCCCATAAAAGGTGCATTTATTGTCCGGTGTCGCTGAAATTCAGGACAGTGAGTTAGGTTAAGCCCTTCGACTTCCTTCTGCAATATAGCCCAGATCAGTCCAGATTTGAATATAGCTGCCATATAGACCGATTTCGCGATATAAGGTTCTGGGTCCATAAAAGGGGCATTTATTGTCCGATTTCGCCGAAATTTGGGACAGTGAGTTGAGTTAGGCCCTTCGAAATTTTTCTAAAACTTTAGCTAAATCGGTTTAGAATTGGATATTGCTGACATATAGACCAATATCTCGATTTAAAGTTTTGGCCCCATAAAAGGCGCATTTATAATCCGATTTCACTGAAATTTGACACAGTGACATATGTTAGGCTTTTCGAAATCCGTGTCGTATGTAGCTCAGATCGGTTTATTTTTACATAAAGCTACTAAAAAGACCAATATTTTGTTATACACAATTGAACAATGACTTGTACTTATAAGTATTTAATCAAAATTGGAACATATTTTGATATAACTGCTATGGGACAAAAGGTATACAATTTTCACCGGATTTTGATGAAAGGTGGTTTACGTATATTCCCGACGTGGTGGGTATCCAAAGTTCGGCCCGGCCGAACTTAACGCCTTTTTACTTGTTTACTGACCGTCGTAATATGGGCCTGAAATAAAAGCATTTGGGAGTAGAATACGAATTTGATATCCAAATGTAGGACTGTGTTTTAAGGGCATCACCCCTTCCACAAAACACCACCCAAAGGGTAAACATTTTTCGACCATGCCAATGTGTGGCTCAAATGAAAGTATTTGAGATTAGAAAACAAATTTGAAAACCAATTTAGGGACCATGTGTTTGGGGGACGCCTCATCCTGTAAACTCCCCTCAAAACCAATGGCAATGTGGGGTTTAAATAAATGGTATTTGAGAGAAACACGATGCTGATATATTTTCAGGGCCAAGTGTCTGGGGGACCACCTCACCACCGAAAACACCCCTGAATCAGACATCATGCGAATATCGGGCTGAAATAAAGAATTTTAAGAATGGAGTACACCTTACATCCTGACCAATAAAGATCATATGGGATTCAAATAAAGGCACTTATGTTGTTAAACTGTTTGACAACCGATATAAAGGGTGATTTTTTTGAGGTTAGGATTTTCATGCATTAGTATTTGACAGACCACGTGGGATTTCAGACATGGTGTCAAAGAGAAAGATGCTCAGTATGCTTTGACATTTCATCATGAATAGACTTACTAACGAGCAACGCTTGCAAATCATTGAATTTTATTACCAAAATCAGTGTTCGGTTTGAAATGTGTTCAAATTTTGACAAATTTTGTTCAGCGATGAGGCTCATTTCTGGTTGAATGGCTACGTAAATAAGCAAAATTGCCGCATTTGGAGTGAAGAGCAACCAGAAGCCGTTCAAGAACTGCCCATGCATCCCGAAAAATGCACTGTTTGGTGTGGTTTGTACGCTGGTGGAATCATTGGACCGTATTTTTTCAAAGATGCTGTTGGACGCAACGTTACGGTGAATGAACACATTTCGAACCGAACACTGATTTTGGTAATAAAATTCAATGATTTGCAAGCGTTGCTCGTTAGTAAGTCTATTCATGATGAAATGTCAAAGCATACTGAGCATCTTTCTCTTTGACACCATGTCTGAAATCCCACGTGATCTGTCAAATACTAATGCATGAAAATCCTAACCTCAAAAAAATCACCCTTTACTATTTTCTTAGCATGGTATTTCACTAAAAGCTATTCAATTGAAGTAAATGTATATTCCAAGGATGCTTTTGTTCCATATGAAGTAAAAGAAGGCGCAGCGGAGCGGGCCCGGGTCAGCTAGTCTGATGTATAACAAGTAAAAGCGTGCTAAGTTCGGCCGGGCAGAATCTTATATACCCTCCACCATGGATCGCATTTGTCGAGTTCTTTTCCCGCCATCTCTTCTTAGGCAAAAAAGGATATAAGAAAAGATTTTCTCTGCTATTAGAGTGATATCAAGATATGGTCTGGTTTGGACCACAATTAAATTATGTGTTGTAGACCTGTGTAAAATGTCAGCCAATTCGAATAAGAATTGCGCCCTTTGGGAGCTCAAGAAGTAAAATAAAGAGATCGATTTATAAGGGAGCTGTATCGGGCTATAGACCGATTCAGACCATAATAAACACGTGTGTTGATGATCATGAGAGAATCCGTCGTACAAAATTTCAGGCAAATCGTATAGTAATTACGAGGTAGAGGCTCAAGAAGGCAAGATCCCAGATCGGTTTATATGCAGCTATATCAAAACATGGACCGATATGGCCCATTTACAATACGACGGTTCACTAATAAGAAGTATTTGTGCAAAATTTCAAGCGGCTTGCTTTACTCCTTCGGAAGTTAGCGTGCTTTCGACAGACAGACGGACGGACGGACATGGCTAGATCGTCATAAAATGTTGCGACGATCAAGAATATATATACTTTATGGGGTCTCAGACGAATATTTCGAGTAATTACAAACAGAATGACGAAATTAGTATACCCCCCATCCTATGGTGGAGGGTTTAAAAATCAATTTGTGTTTGTTTGTAAGTTTGTTTGTTTGTATGTTTGTGTGTTCCTTATAGACTCAGAAACGGCTGAACCGATTTTCTTGAAATTTTTTCACAGATGTTGCATAATGATCCCGTGGTGAATATAGGGTACTACAATTTTTGATATCTGAAGGGGGGCGGACCCTCCTCTTTACCCTAATTTTCAGAAACGCCAGATATCGGAGATGGGTTGTGCGATTTAAGCGAAATTTTGTGTGCTCTCATATAGTACCCTAAAAATAGAAATTTGGTATCCACATTTCGGATGGTGAACCTTGGGGGGCCGCTTCACCCTAAAACTTACAAAACATATATTTACATATAAATACCTTTCAAATGAGAGGTATTAGGGATAAGAAAACGTCTCTGCAATCCATTTGTCGAACCAAGCGCTAGGGGGACCACCCTAACTCCCAAAACAGCCCTAAATCGGACATATTTACCGACCATGGCAATATGGGACTCAAATGAAAGGTATTTGCGAATAAAATACGAATCTGATATCTAAATGTGCGACCACGTTTCTGAGGGTCCAGGACTTATTTACTGACCATCGGAATATGGGGCTTAAATAAAAGTTATTTGAGTGTAGAATTAGAATCTGTTTTCCAATTTTGGGGCCAAGAATTTGAATCTATATCCAAATATGACTTTTGCAATAAGGAGTTTAAATAAGATTAGAAAAGGGCAATTTTGAGGGCAATGGCAATATGGGGTTCAAAAAAATGATTTATAGATATATGAGAATAGAGCACGTTGCTGATATATTTTCCGGGCTTAGTGTTTGGGCGACCACCCCAAGCTCCAAAACACCCCTAAATCGGCCATATATACCGACGATGCCAACGTGGAGCTAAAATGAAAGGTATTGGGGGGTAGAGCAAGAATTGATACCCACTTTCGGGACCAATTTTCTGGGGGTCAACACCTTTCACAAAATATGGGATTCAAATAAATGATATATAGATATATGAGAATAGAGCACGTTGCTGATATATTTTCCGGGCTTAGTGTTTGGGCGACCACCCCAATCTCCAAAACACCCCTAAATCGGCCATATTTACCGACCATGTCAATGTGGAGATTAAATGAAAGGTTCTGGCGGTTAGAGCAAGGGGGTCAACCCCTTTCCCAAAATACCCCACAAGCAGCAATATTTTAGAGACCATCGCAAAATGGGGCTCAAATAAAGGTATTTGGGAGTAGAATACGAATTTGAAATCAAAATTTAGGACCATATATTTAGGAAATCACCCCTTCCCTTAAACACCCCGCAAAGGGTAAAAATTTTTCGACCAATGCCAATATGTGGTATTTAAGATTAGAAAACGAATTTGATAACCTATTTTGGGCCATGTGTTTGGGGGACGCTTCATGGTGTTAACTCCCCTAAACCAATGGCAATATGGGTTTTAAATAAATGGTTTTTGAAAGAAGAGCACGATGCTGATATTTTTTCAGAGCCAAGTGCCTGGTGGACCACCTCACCCCCGAAAACACCCCTTAATCAGATATCATGATAGTAGCGGGCTGAAATAAAGTACTTTAAGAATGGAGTACATCTTACATCCAAACTTAAATTCGCAAACCAATAAAGATCATATTGGATTCGGACAAAGGCACTTATATTGTTAAACAATTAGTCAAGCGATATGCTATTTTCGTAGCATGGTATTTCACTAAAAGCTCTTTAATTGTCGAAAATAAATATTCCTAGGAAACTTTTGTTCCATATAAAGTAAAAGAAGGCGCAGCAGAGCTTGCCCGGTCGGCTAGTATAAAATACAATCGGATATTGTCCGGCTGCAGACCATAGGGTTATTTGTTTTTATTATAAATAGAACACAAAACAAGTAAAAAGGCGTTAAGTTCGGCCGGGCCGAACTTTGGATACCCACCACCTCGGGTATATATGTAAACCACCTTTCATCAAAATTCGGAGAAAATTTCATACCTTATACTCATATACCTCATACCGATCTGAACTATATACGACACGGATGTCGAAAAGCAAATCTGGACTGAATTGGGCCAAGTTGCAGAAAAATTTCGGAGAGCCTAACACAACTCACTATCCCAAATTTCGGCGAAAGCGGACAATAAATGCGCCATTTATGGCCCCAAAACCATAGATCAAGAGATCGGTCTATATGGCAGCTATATGCAAATCTGGACCGATCTGGGCCAAATTGACGGAGGATGTCGAAGGGCCTAACACAACTCATTGTCCCGAATTTCAGCAAAATCGGATAATGAATGTGGCTTTTATACGCCTAAGACCCTAAATCGGAGGATCGGTCTATATGGCAGCTATATCAAAATCTAAACCGATCTGAGCCATATTGACGGAGGATGTCGAAGGGCCTTTTATGGGCCTAAGACCCTAAATTGGAGGATCGGTCTATATATCAGCTATATCCAAATCTGGACCGATCTGAGCCAAATTGACGGAGGATATCGAAGGGCCTAACGCAACTCACTGTCCCAAATTTCAACAAAATCGGATAATAAATGTGGCCTTTATTGGCCTAAGACCCTAAATCGGCGGATCGGTCTATATGGGGGCTATATCAAGATATTGTCCGATGTAGCCCATCTTCGAACTTAACCTGCTTATGGATAAAAAAAAGAACCTGTGCAAAATTTCAGCTCAATATCTCTATTTTTAAAGACTGTAGCGTGATTTCAACAGACAGACGGACGGACATGTCTAGATCGTCTTAGATTTTTAAGCTGATCAAGAATATATATACTTTATAGGGTCGGAAATGGATATTTCGATGTGTTGCAAACGGAATGACAAAATGAATATACCCCCATCCTTCGGTGGTGGGTATAAAAAAGGAGTTTTTTAAAGTTAGGCAGAAAAATTTGTTTCTTTGCTTTGTAATAGCAAAGCGCAGAGGTTAGCATGTCCGCCTATGACGCTGAACGCCTGGGTTCAAATCCTGGCGAGACCATCAGAAAAAATTTTCAGCGGTGGTTTCCCCTCCTAATGCTGGCAACATTTGTGAGGTACTATGCCATGTAAAACTTCTCTCCAACGAGGTGTCGCACAGCGGTACGCCGTTCGGACTCGGCTGTACAAAGGAGGTCCCATATCACTGAGCTTAAACTTGAATCGGACTGCATTCATTG
Organism: Stomoxys calcitrans; assembly: GCF_963082655.1. NCBI lineage: Eukaryota > Metazoa > Arthropoda > Insecta > Diptera > Muscidae > Stomoxys > Stomoxys calcitrans. The sequence continues at coordinate 52,309,481 of NC_081552.1, read as the reverse complement.
ATATGTGAGAAGTTTGCCTCTGTTCCTTCGTGGAATGTTCATGGGCAAAATTAGCAACTAGCTTTGTAATAGCATTTGGCTGGTTTCCTGAATCGCAATTGCGTTTGAATGAACGGGAGGCACACCGAAAACAGTGTAGGATACAAATATTGTTACACTGAAAACTTACTCTTATGGTAATCAACGATTACTTAGAGTAACAGTTGGGCAAGTGTGTTTGTTTGCAATAGTTGGATGTCTTCAGTTGGTAGAAACATATGAAGTGGAGTATTTTTTTCTTTCTTGCTACGCTGCAAATGAATATACTCTTAAGAGCATAGTTTCAACCTAGAAGACATATATTTTTGACAAATCCTACCGACGAGTTTTGGTGGTTCCAAACGAAATCGTGATCTAGGAAACCAGTCAAATGCTATTACCAAGCAATAAACTAATTTTTATACCCTCCACCATAAGATGGGGGGTATACTAATTTCGTCATTCTGGTTGTAACTACTCGAAATATTCGTCTGAGACCCCATAAAGTATATATATTCTTGATCGTCGTGAAATTTTATGTCGATCTAGCCATGTCCGTCCGTCTGTCCGTCCGTCTGTCCGTCCGCCCGTCCGTCTGTCTGTCGAAAGCACGCTAACTTCCGAAGGAGTAAAGCTAGCAGCTTGAAATTTTGCACAAGTACTTCTTATTAGTGTAGGTCGGTTGGGATTGTAAATGGCCCATATCGGTTCATGTTTTGATATAGCTGCCATATAAACCGATCTGGGGTCTTGACTTCTTGAGCCTCTAGAGTGCGCAATTCTTATCCGATTGGAATGAAATTTCGCACGACGTGTTTTGTTACGATATCCAAAAACTGTGCCAAGTATGGTTCAAATCAGTCCATAACCTTATATAGCTGTCATATAAACCGATCTTGGGTCTTGACTTCTTGAGCCTCTAGAGGGCGCAATTATTATCCGATTTGAATGAATTTTGACACGTAGTATTTTGTTATGATATCCAACAACTGTGCCAAATTTGGTTCAAATGGGTTCATAACCTGATATAGCTGTCATATAAACCGATCTGGGGAATTGACTTCTTGAGCTTCTAGAGGGCGCAATTCCTATCCGATATGGCTGAAATTTTGCATGACGAATTTTATTCTTACTTTCAAATCGGTTCATAACCCGATATAGCTGCCATATAAACCGATCTGGGATCTTGACTTCTTGACCCCTAGAGGTCGCAATTATTATCCGATATGCCTGAAATTTTGTACGACGGATCCTCTCATGACCATCAACAAACGTGTTTATTATGGTCTGAATCGGTCTATAGCCCGATACAGATCCCATATAAATCGTTCTCTCTATTTTACTTCGTGAGCCCCAATGGGCGCAATTCTTATACGAATTGGCGGAAATTTTACACAGGTCGCAAACATATAATTTAATTGTGGTCCGAACCGGACCATATCTTGATATCGTTTTAATAGCAGAGCAACTCTTTTCTTATATCCTTTTTAGCCTAAGAAGAGATGCCGGGAAAAGAAGTCGACAAATGCGATCCATGGTGGAGGGTATATAAGATTCGGCCCGGCCGAACTTAGCACGCTTTTACTTGTTTCTTTCTTGCTGCGCTACAAATGAAATACTCTTAAGAGCATAGTTTCAACCTAGAAGACATATATTTTTGACAAATCCTACCGACGAGTTTGGGTGGTTCCAAACGAAATCGTGATCTAGGAAACCAGTCAAATGCCATTACAAAGCAAAAAACTAATTTTTCTGCCTAACTTTAAAAAACGGGTTTTTTTGTGTTCTATTTATTTATAATAGAAATATATTACCCTATGGTCTGCAGCCGGACAATATCCGAATGTATGAATTATTTCAAGACCAAATAAATTTAGCGCAAAACAAGACAAATATAAAATTGTATCATATTAAAAAGTTTTATGAATACTTTGTGTTTAGAATAAATTTAATTTAATTTTCTATAAACGATATCATTTTTGGTAGGGTAATATATAGTCGGCTCTGCCCGACTTTTGCCTTTCCGTACTGGTTTGTTGTGAGGTTATAATAAAATATAGAATAGAGTAATATATTATTACAGGCTTTTGAGAAAGTGGTACTGTAATTGTTACTTTCATTGAGGTTAACTTCAATATCGTCAGAATTGATAAGAGCATGTTGTTATAAAAATTGAGAGTAAAGTGCTCTTCCAAAGTGCGAGACGCAATCAGAGTTGTGTTGATTGTTTCTCGCAATTAACAAAAAAATTATGGCAAACTTGGCCAAAACAAACTGGAACTTAATAAAGATTTAGCCCGATTGGCATTGTTCTAAGTTATTACGTAAGGCCTGTATTGATTTAGTCTTGCTTTGGTAGTGAAATAAACCACTTTGGTGCAAAAATGTTTATCTCACGACTTATTTTATCGGCATCTTGTAAAAATCACTCCTCCATGCCCATGAAAGTGTATGCCGCTGAGGGGCCTCAAATACCTTTGAAGAAAAATTGGCTGGACTCTTGGTGTGCTTTGCCTGCAAGTTTTGAAGCAGTGGCTAAGGCAATTTTAAACTATGAAATACGTTCAGATGATGTCTTCTGTTTGACTTATATGAAAAGTGGCACTACTTGGATGCAAGAAGCTGTCTGGTTATTGTTAAACAATTTGGATTATGAGAAGAGTAAAGCAGCATCATTGTCACTGCGAAGTCCTTTTTTGGAGTGAGAATTTTAAAGGGAATTTAAGAAATTTGTATTTTTTAGTCACTGTCTTTTTATAGATTAGAAGGTGTGCATCCCAATATTTTTAACACTTTGGATATGGTTAAGAACTTGGAAAGACCGCGGGTTATAAAGACCCATTTGCCAGCAAATTTAATGCCCCAGCAAATTTGGGTAACTAAGCCAAAGGTAAGCAATGCGGTTTTGTTGAAAACTAAATTTCAGTGAGATTTTGCCTTTCGACAAAAATATAGTGAATGTTTCTCAAGAGACAACATTTTAGTGACATTTTCTGTAAAGACAAAATTTAAGAGATATTATGCCGCAACACAAAATTTCAGTAAATAAAATTCTATGTCTAACGAAAATTTCGTCAACAGTTTATTATATTCTTTACCACAGTGCTGTACGGGGTTTTATACATATACCGAACGGCTTAGAATCACTTCTTGATTCGATTTAGCTATGTCCGTCTGTCTGTCCATGTATTCTTGTGATCAAGGTAAAGGGCGCATTTGCCGTCCGATTGTCATGAAATTTGCACAAGTCTCCTTTGTCATCTACGGACGAACGGCATTGATTATGAAAAAAAAACGGATTAGATTAAGATATAGCTCCCATATATATCTTTAATTCGATAAGGGCATAATAGCCCCAATTTTGTTGTACCTGACACGATTTAGACATAGGTTCTAAGTATTAAAAGTAGTACGTAGACTTGGTAGTGTAAGGTATTTTATAGTCGGCTTCGCCCGACTTTTGTCTTTTCTTACTGTATTTATGACCACCTCCATAGGATGGTGGTATACTGATCTAGTTATTCCGTTTTTAATTGTCATATAAACCGATCTCCCTGGAAGCATTAATTTTTGTCCGATTTGGCAGAAGTTTTGCATGTAGTGTTCTGTTACGACTTCCAATGACTGTAGCAAATACGGTCCAAATCAGTCTATAACCTGTTCTTGCTCCCATGTAAACCGGCCTCTAAATCATCTTTGTTCGGATCCTAGAAGCTTTAATTTTAGCTGGTTTGACAGAAGTTTGGCATGTAGAATAAAATTATGCCCTTCAACAAAATATATTTTGAAAAAAAATTTTAGCAGAATCCATGGTGGTGGGTTCCCAAGATTTGGCGCGCCGAACTTAGCTTCCTTTTAATTGTTATACACTGATTTGGCACAGTTTATGGAAGTCGTAACACTGCATGCAAAATTTAAGTCAAATCGGACAAAAATTGCGGCCTGTAAGGGGTAAAGAAGTCAAATCGGGTGATCGGCTTATATGCACTCAACCAAATTTGTATTCAAATCAGCAAAAATGTTTGCTAAAACAGCCGTTCTTGTCTGCTAAAAATGGAAAAGCAGACATTATTGTTGTGTTAGCAAACATATGGCTGCTGCATTGGCAAATATTTCTTACTATTTCTACTAGTCTGCCTAAAAAAAGTGTGTATGCTATTTTTATGGTTGCCTGTTATTTGTTTTGATTACTTTTGTTAGAGGAGATCATTTTAATTTGTGGTATATTGCTGTTAAGAAGCTACCTGATCCATCCATATGAATAACTTTCGAAATGTGGCTGAGCTGGCTCTCGTTTTTATACCCTCCACCATATGATGGGTGTATGCTAATTTCGCCACTCTGTTTGTAGCTCCTCGAAATATTCGTCTAAGACCCCATAAAGTATATATTGGGTTGCCCAAAACGTAATTGCGGATTTTTCATATAGTCGGCGTTGACAAATTTTTTCAACGGCTTGTGACTCTGTAATTGCATTCTTTCTTCTGTCAGTTATCAGCTGTTACTTTAAGCTTGCTTTAGAGCTCCCATATAAACCGATCTGGATACAAAAGGACATGCCAGTCACTTGCACATAAGTAAAGCAATAACAAACAAGTAAGAGCGAGCTAGGTTCGGCCGGCCGAATCTTATATACCCTCTATCATGGATCGCATTGGTCGAGTTCTTTACGCGGTATCTCTTTTAAGGCAAACCAAGAATAATGGATAATACTTGTTATGTTAGTGGAGCTATATCAAGTTATAATCTGATTCTGACCATGAATGAATTGAATGCTGAACATTGCAGAAGTCATTGTGTAATAGTTTAGTCCATTCGGATAAGAATTGCGCCTTGTAGGAGCTCGAGAAGCAAAACCGGGAGATCGGTTTATATGGGAGCTGTATCAAGCTATGGATCGATTCAACCATATTGGACACGTATGTTGAAGGTCATGGGAGAAGCCGTTGTACAAAATTTGTGCCAAATCGGATGAGAAGCCATACCACGATATTTACCGATTTGCGCCATACTAAGCGCATTATTTGGAAATCATAACAAAACACCTCAAGCAAAATTTCAGCCTAATCGGATGAGAATTGCGCCCTTTAGAGGCTCAAGAAGTCAAGACCCAAGATCGGTTTATATGGCAGCTATACCAGGTTATGTACCGATTTGCGCCATACTAAGCACAGTTGTTGAAAGTCACAACGAAACACCTTATGCAAAATTATAGCCAAATAGGATAAGAATTGCGCCCTCTAAAAGCTAAAGAAGACAATTGCGTCCTCTAGAGACTCAAGAAGTCAAGATCCAAGATCGGTTAACATGGCAGCTATATCAAAACATGGACCGATTCGGCCCTTTTACAATCCCAACCGACCTACTCTAAAAGAAAGTAGAATATATATACTTTTTGGGCCTTAGACTCATATTTCGAGGTGTTACAAACAGTATGACGAAATAAATATACCCATACTATGATGGAGGGTATAAAAATGCGAGCTAGTTCAGTCATATTTCCAAATGTTTACCAATGGATGGATCAGGAAGCTTCTTTACAGTAATATTCCACAAATTAAAATCATCTCTTCCAACAACATTTTTAAATAAATTCTAAAAAATGCGTAAAGTAATCAAATCAAGTAACAGTTAACCGTAAGAAGTTGCATACAAATTTTTTTCAGCAGACTTGTGCACTCTAAACAACAGAATTTGTTAGTGGAAATAGCAGTAAGAAATGTTTGCTAATACAGCAGCCTTATGTTTTTTGAAAAAGCTGTAATGTCTGCTTTCCCATTTTCAGCAGACAACAACTGCTGTTTTAGCAAACATTTTTCTGTTTTGAATAACAAATTTGGTTGAGTGTGCTGTACTTTATACCTACAAGTAAAAGGCCACAGTTTCGCCCAACTTAAGTTCATTACAACTCCATTATCTAAGACCACACAAATTGCGCACAGAAGTTTGCTGTGGGCTAGCAGCATGACATCGTCCACACAAGTAAACAACCTTATATATAACAAGTAAAAGCGTGCTAAGTTCGGCCGGGCCAAATCTTATTGGGTTGCCTAAAAAGTAATTGCGGACTTTTTAAAAGAAAGTAAATGCTTTTTTAATAAAACTTAGAATCAACTTTAATCAAATATATAATTGCCATTTTGTTCGATAACCTTTTGCCATCTTCCTGGCAAATTTAGTATTCCACGCTCATAGAACTTCTTTTCTTCTTATGGTGGATATCAGCCTTTGAAGTGGTTTGAGCTGGTTCACAATCCATTTTTCATCTCCAGTTATGATTCGTCATTCATTGCGTTTAAGGTGCATATCACAAGCGTTGATTCGGTTTGTTAAATGAATTTCTTTCAATACATGTGGTACCCATATTAAAATTGACGCCAAACAAACAAATGTAAACAAAATTTCGCGCACTTTTTTTCTAAAGCAGCCTAAAAGTAACAGCTGATAACTGACAGAAGAAAGAATGCAATTACAGAGTCACAAGCCGTTGAAAAAAATTGTCAACGCCGACTATATTACTACTATATTACCGACAATTACTTTTTGGGCAACCCATTATATATACCCTCCACCATGGATCGCATTTGCCGAGTTCTTTTCCCGGCATCTCTTCTTAGGCAAACTTTCAGACAAATCGGATAATAATTGCGACCTCTAGAGGCTCAAGGAGTCAAGATCCCAGATCGGTTTATATGGCATCTATATCAGGTTATAACCCGATTTTAACCTCATAAAAAATACGTCTTGCAAAATTTCAGCCAAATCGGGTAGGAATTGAGCCTCTAGAGTGCGCAATTCTTATCCGATTGGAATGAAATTTTGCACGACGTGTTTTTAATGATATCCAACAACTGTGCCCTCTAGAAGTTCACGAAGTCAAGACCCAAGATCGGTTTATATGGCAGCTATATCAGGTTATGGACCGATATGAACCATACTTGGCACAGTTGTTGGATATCATAAAAAACACGTCGTGCAAAATTTCATTCCAATCGGATAAGAATTGCGCACTCTAGAGGCTCAAAAAGTCAAGACCCAAGATCGGTTTATATGGCAGCTATATCAAAACGTGGACCGAAATGGCCCATTTACATTACCAACTGACATACACTAATAGGAAGTATTTGTGCAAAATTTCAAGCAGCTAGCTTAACTCCTTCGGACGTTAGCGTGCTTTCGACAGACAGAAGGACGGAGGAACGGACATGGCTAGATCGACATAAAATGTTGCGACGATCAAGAATATTTATACTTTATGGGGTCTCAGACGAATATTTCGAGTAGTTACAAACAGAATGACGAAATTAGTATACCCCCCATCCTATGGTGGAGGGTACAAAAATCAATTTTTGTTTGTTTGTAGGTTTCATTGTTTGTTTGTTTCTTTGTTAGTTTGTTTGTGTGTTCCTTATAGACTCAGAAACGGCTGAACCGATTTTCTTGAAATTTTCACAGATGGTGCATATTGATCCCGTGGTGAAAATAGGGTACTTTATATTTACCAAATATTTATTTCGACGACAATATGGGATTCAAATGAAAGTTTTTTAGGATACCAAAAAGTATCTGATATCCAATTGTATTTGCTCATTAAGACAATTTGGGTCTTAAAGAGAGTGCAACTAATTATTTACAGTTTTTAATGCCAATACCCCAAACCGGACATATTTGCTGACTTTTGCTATAAGGATGTTAAATGAGATTAGAAAACGAACGATGGCAATATGGCAATATGGGGTTCAAATATATGAGAATTAAGCACGTTGCTTATATATTTTCCAGGGCTTAGTGTTTGGGGGACCACACCTATCCCTTAAACACCCCTAAATCAGGCATATCTCGACCATGTCAATGTGAAGCCAATGTGAATTGATACCCACTTTCGGGACCAATTTTCTGGTGGTCTGCCCCTTTCCTAAAATACCGAACAAACAGCAATTATTTACTGACCATCGCAGTATGGGGCTCAAATAAAGGTATTTGGGAGTAGAATACGAATTTGATATCCAAGTGTAGGACCATGTTTGTAGGGCATCACCCCTTCCACAAAACACCACCCAAAGGGTAAAAATTTTTGGACCATGCCAATATGTGGCTCAAATGAAAGGTATTTGAGATTATAAAACGAATTTGAAAACCAAGTTAGGAACCATGTGTTTGGGGGACGCCTCATCCTGTAAACTCCCCTCATCCTGTAAACCAATGGCAATATGGGATTTAAATAAATGGTATTTAAGAGAAACACGATGCTGATATTTTTTCAGGGCCTAGTGTCTGGGGGACCACCTCACCACCGAAAACACCCCCTAAATCAGACATCATGCGAGTATCGAGCTGAAATAAAGTATTTTAAGAATGGATTACACCTTACATCCAAACTTAAATTCGTAGACCAATGAAGATCATATGGGATTCAAATAAATGCACTTATATTGCAAAACTGTTTTTCAAACGATATAATATTTTTGTAGCATGGTATTTCACTTAAAGCGATTTAATTGTCGAAAATAAATATTCCAAGGATATTCCAAGGATCGGGCGCTGTCCAGCTAGTTCTAGTTCCTAGGAGCAATAGGCTATATAATTTATTGATATTGGAAGGGGGGCAGACCCTCCCCCTTACCCTAAAATAAAAGTGATCGATCGGGACAATATGGGATTCAAATGAAAGGTATTCGGGAGTAGACTACGAATTTTATATTTAAAATTGAATTCAAGTAACTGGGGGCCACCCCAATCACAAAACCCACAAATGACAATATAGGACTCGAATGAAAGGTATTTGGGTGTAAATTATGCAAATGGTCAGGAAGGAGGAAAAGGCTTTTTAGTTTGTTGATATTGGAAGGGGGCGGTCCCTCCCCCATTATCCCAAAAACACCACTTAAAATCAAAAGTGAACCGATAGGGACAATATGTGTATCAAATGAAATGTATTGGGAAGTACAATACGAATATGGCTTTAAAAATTGGAATGAAGTATGCGAGGGGTCGTCCAACCCCAAAAACTCCCCCAAACAAACATATTGGACGTAACTATCAATATGGGACTCAAATGAAAGGTATTCGGGACTAGACTATGAATATGACATAAAAATTAGGTCCAAGTAATTGGGGGTAACCCCACCCTCAAATGGGAATATATTTCGATCCTAACTAGTTAAAGGTATTTGGTAGCAGATTACGAATATGACATTAAACTTTGTGTCCAAGAATCTAGGTGGTGCTTTACCTCCTAAAGTCGCCTCCAATAGTTTATTTGACCCATTAAAACAATGGGGGATCAAGTGATAGATATTTTTAAAGGGAGTGCGTCATTCAAATTTGTGCTCAAGTAGCAGATGGAGTTAGGCGCCCCCTAAATTAAATTCAAGGTATAAGGTTGTGGACTCTTTTTATTCTGCTCATATACATATGTAAGTACATAGTGAATATTGTGAAAAATAACACAAAGGATTCCAAATATAGTGTTAAAGACGCTGTGGATTTTAAAGCGAAGATAAGAAATATGACAATAGAAAATGACGAAGTTTTAGTATCTTTTGACGTGGTGTCCTTGTTCCCAAGTTTTCCAATCAATTTTGCACTTCGTGCAATTGGGAATAAATGGGAACAGATTGAGAAATATACCAATATACCACGAGAAATTTTCAACGAATTACTAACATTCTGCATTAGGGACAGCAGATATTTTAAAGGCGATGACAAGCTGTATGAACAGCTAAGAGGAATGCCAATGGGATACGCTGCTTCTCCCATTATTGCTGACATCGTAATGGAGGAACTTCTGAATGACACATTTGACATAATGGTAAAACCTAGGATATTGACAAAATATGTAGACGACATTTTCGCGATTGTGAAACGGCCTCTGGAAGATTGACAAATTTGACTCCAACATCCAAGGTAGTAATAACAAACACGGCCACGAATTTTATTAGAAGATTATTTAGTATAAGTGATCCAGACTTTTATACTGAGAACGACAGAAAAATAAAGGAAATTTTTAGAGCTAACGACTTCCCCCTTTGGACAATTGATACACTATTAAGCAAAGCTAAGGAAGACTTTGGAAGAATCAGAGACGGAAAGCCGAATACAGAAAGAAAAATTTTCAAATCGCTGACATACATACAAGGATTCTCCGAAAGATTTGGCAAATCAAATCTAAACTATAAGAACAAATACCAACTTGCATTGAGAACAAGTAGAACTGTGAATGAATTATTCAGCAAGACAAAATGTAAAATTAACAAGTAAAAGCGTGCTAAGTTCGGCCGGGCCGAATCTTGTATACCCTCCACCATGGATCGCATTTGTCGAGTTCTTTTCCCGGCATCTCTTCTTAGGCAAAAAAGGAAAGATTTGCTCTGCTATTAGAGCGATATCAAGATATGGTCCGGTTTGGACCACAATTAAATCATATGTTGGAAACCTGTGTAAAATGTCAAACAATTCGAATAAGAATTACGCCCTTTGGGGGCTCAAGAAGTAAAATAGAGAGATCAATTGATATGGGAGCTGTATCGGGCTATATACCGATTCAGACCACAATAAACACGTATGTTGATGGTGATGAGAGAATCCGTCGCACAAAATTTCAGGCAAATCGGATAATAATTGCGACCTCTAGAGGCTCAAGAAGTCAAAATCCCAGATCGGTTTATATGGCAGCTATATCAGGTTATGAATCGATTTGTACATTATTTGACATGGTTGATGAAAGTAAGAATAAAATACGTCTTGCCAAATTTCAGCCAAATCGGATAGGAATTGCTCTAGAAGCTCAAGAAGTCAAGTCCCCAGATCTGTTTATATGACAGCTATATCAGGTTATGAATTGATTTAAACCATACTTGGCACAGTTGTTGGAATTTCAGCCAAATCGGGTAGGAATTGCGCCCTCTAGAAGCTCAAGAAGTCAAGTCCCCAGATCTGTTTATATGACAGCTATATCAGGTTATGAATTGATTTAAACCATACTTGGCACAGTTGTTGGACATCATAAAAAAATACGTGAAAAACAAAATACGTCGTGCGAAATTTCATTCCAATCGGATAAGAATTGCGCACTCTAGAGGCTCAAGAAGTCAAGACCCAAGATCGGTTTATAAGGCAGCTATATCAAAACATGGACCGATATGACCCATTTACAATACCAACCGACCTACACTAATAAGAAGTATTTGTGCAAAATTTCAAGCGGCTAGCTTTACTCCTTCGGAAGTTAGCGTGCTTTCGACAGACAGACGGACGGACGGACATGGCTAGATCGACATAAAATGGCACGGCGATCAAGAATATATATACTTTATGGGGTCTCAGACGAATATTTCGAGTAGTTACAAACAGAATGACGAAATTAGTATACCCCCCATCCTATGGTGGAGGGCAAAATTTAATGTAATGGAGACAAGTCCAACATATGTTCGATGGCACTACCATGACGAAATTAAAAACTAGGTTATCAGCACATAAATCTGACCAAAAAGTAAAGGATAAACCTATCGAGCAACATCGTGGCCATCGTAGCTCAAGAGAACAACTATAGACGAAGATTCACTCTCGAGATGTATCATATCATTGACTCGACCACGTGACGAGAGAATGAATTTCAAAACAGACATAGAAAGCTGCGCGAAGTTCTATCGCCACACAGTCAACTAGCACAGCAGAAGACAACATTCAGTTGCCAACAGACAATGGTTCGTGTAACAACTCATTAAATATAATAGTAAATTAAAGATTCTTATTGTATTTCTGTTTTTATTGTTCGATTCGTTTTTACTAAAATTTGTGTTTTTCTGAATAAATCCATCCTGCCTTGAAAATAGTAGACGGAGTTGACAGAAATATTGGAATGAAATAAAAGAAAAATCTATTAAATATTTGTGGTTTAATGGGACCTATAGCCGACACAATACAACAAAATTTGAGAATATTTTAAAGTAATAAAAAAAATGCATTCTTCATTTCCCGTTTTTGTATGAGTATTTTGGTCCCATATTTTTTAATGAAATTTAAAAATGTGCAACACATAATATTTTTGTTAAAATATTATTTTATTTTTTACTAGCTCGACAGGGCCCGCTCCGCTGCACCTTATTTTACTTTATCTGGAACAAAATTGTCCCTGGAATATTTATTTTCGACAATGAATATGAATATCGCTTGAAAAACAGTGTAGCAATGTAAGTGCCTTTATCTGAATCCCATATGATCTTCATTGGTCTACGAATTTAAGTTTGGATGTAAGGTGTAATCCATTCTTAAAATACTTTATTTCAGCCCGATACTCGTATGATGTCTGATTTCGGCGTGTTTTCGGTGGTGAGGTGGTCCCCCAGACACTTGGCCCTGAAAAAATATCAGCATAGTGTTTTCTCCCAAATACCATTTATTTAAATCCCATATTGCTATTGGTTATGAGGGGAGTTTACAGGATGAGGCGTCCCCCAAACACATGGTCCCAAAATTGGTTATCAAATTCGTTTTCTAATCTCAAATACTTTCATTTGAGCCAAATATAGGCATGGTCGAAAAATTTTTAACCTTTGGGTGGTGTTTTGTGAAAGGGGTGATGCCCTAAAAACATGGTCCTACATTTGGATATCAAATTCGTATTCTACTCCCAAATACCTTTGTTTAAGCCCCATACTGCGATGGTCAGTAAATAATTGCTGTTTGTGGGGTATTTTATGAAAGGGGCAGACCCCCAGAAAATTGGTCCCGAAAGTGGGTATCAATTCTTGCTCTACCCCTCCATACCTTTCATTTAAGCTGCACATTGAAATAGTCGGTAAATATGCCTGATTTAGGGGTGTTTAAGGGATAGGTGTGGTCCCCCAAACACTAAGCCCTGGAAAATATATCAGCAACGTGCTTAATTCTCATATATTTGAACCCCCTATTGTCATTAGCCCAAAATTGAACATAAAATTCGTTTTCTAATCTCATTTAAACTCCTTATTGCAAAAGTCAGCGAATATGTCTGGTTTGGGGTATTGGCCCTAAAAACTATAAATATTTAGTTCCACTCTCTTTAAGACCCAAATTGTCTTGGTGAGCAAATAGGTCGTATTTGGGGTTTGTTATGGTGGTGGGACGTCATCATTTGGTTCCTAATGTTGATATCAGATACGTAGTTTACTCCCACATACCTTTAATTTGAGCCCCATATTTCTATAGTCGGCAAACATGACGGGCTTGGCGGTGTTTTGGGGGATGGGCGGCCACTCAATGACTTGGCCTTGAAAATAAATATCGGATTCGTGTTCTACTGTAAAAACCCTCTTATTTGATCCTCATATTAGTCAGCAAATATTTCCTATTTGGGTGGTGTTGTGGGGGTGGGGTGGCCCCATAGACACTTTTCCTGAATATTGATATCAGATTCGTCTTTTACTCCCATAGGCCTTTGATTTGAGCCCCATATTGCTTTGGTCGTAAATTTGTCCCCTTTGGGGGATGTTTTTGGGGGGAGGCAGCCCCCAAACACTTGTACCCATATTTGGATATCAGATTTGTATTCTACACTCAAATACCTTTTACTATAGCCCCATACTCCCTTGGAGAGTAAATAAGTCCTGTTTGGGGGGTGTTTTGGGAAAGGGGTGGACCCTCAGAAACTTTGTCCCAAATTTGGATATCAGATTCGTATTTTATTCGCAAATACCTTTCATTTGAATCCCATATTGCCTTGGCCGGTAAATATGTCCGATTTAGGGGTGTTTTGGGGGTTTGGGTGGTCCCCCTAACACTTAGTCCGACAATCGGATACCAGATTCGTTTTCTTATCCTAAATACTTTTCATTTGAGTCCCATATTGTTATGACTGGTCTAAATATATGTTTGGTAGGTTTTAGGGTGGGGCGGCCCCCTAGATAATCCATCCGAAATTTGGATACAACATTTTTATTGTAAGGGTACTATATGAGAGCACACAAAATTTCTCTTAAATCGCAGCACCCATCTCCGAGATCTGACGTTTCTGAAAAATAGGGTTTGGGGGAGGGTCCGCCCCCCTTCAGATATCAAAAAATGTAGTACCCTATTTTCACCACGGGATCATTATGCACCATCTGTGAAAATTTCAAGAAAATCAGTTCAGCCATTTCTGAGTCTATATGGAACACATAAACAAACAAACTTACAAACAAACACAAATAGATTTTTATATATATTGGGTTGCCCAAAAAGTAATTGCGGATTTTTCATAAAGTTGGCGTTGACAAATTTTTTCACAGCTTGTGACTCTGTAATTGCATTCTTTCTTCTGTCAGTTATCAGCTGTTACTTTTAGCTTGCTTTAGAAAAAAAAGTGTACAAAAGTATATTTGATTAAAGTTCATTCTAAGTTTTATTAAAAATGCATTTACTTTCTTTTAAAAGTAAAAAATCCGCAATTACTTTTTGGGTAACCATAAAATTTTTTCACTTTTATATATTTTGCAGATTATTTATCTTGCACGCAACTGCAAGGATGTTGTGGTCTCCACCTATCATTTTATGAATAATTTGGGCTACAGGCTTGATTATGATTTTGAAAATTTCGTTAATGATTTTATGAACAATGAAATTTGGTATACCAGCTATTGGTCTCATGTATTGGACTATTGGAAGATGCGGCATGAGCCCTACATACTTTTTATGACCTATGAGGAAATGCAAAGGGATTTGAAAGGAGTTTTGCAAAAGTTATGTACATTTCTGGAGAGGCCACAGTTAAAGCCAGATGAAATGGAGAAAATGCTGGAGCATTTATCATTTGAAAAAATGAAAGGTAAAAAGATTTTCAAAAAAAAAAAAACTTACAATATTAGAAATTTGAAATATCTTTTGCCTTGCAGCTAATAATCAAATTAATGCTACCCAGGCATTAAAAAATCTTTCCACTACAAAAGAGGAATTTCAGTAAGTTTATTTAAAAAAAAAATATATATATTATTTGATTATTTATTTATTTATCATATCATATTGTCTATAGATTTTTGCGTCGCGGGGTTGTGGGTTCATACAAAGATGAAATGTCACCAGCACTGCAAGCCAAAATTGATAAATGGTCTAGTGAGTTTTTGGCCCAACATGGATTAACGGAAGAAGATATTTTTGGCAAATTTTAGAAAGCATTAATAAAACAAAGAATGTAAAAGAGAAAAAAAAAACAAGTAAAAGCATGCAAGTTTGGGCGGGCCGAACCTTGGGAACCCACCACCATGGATTCTGTTAAAAATTTATACAAAATATACTTAGTTGAAGAGCATATATAAAAGCTTTTAGGAACCGAACGAGGATGATCGAGAGACCGGTTCATTTGGGAGCATTACACGGTTATAGACTGATTTAGACCGTATTTAGCACAGCTATGGTAAGTCGTAACAGAGCTGTACATGCAAAATTTCAGCCAAATCGGACAAAAATCGGGGCTTCCAGGGGCTCAAGAAATCAAATCGGGCGATTGGTTTTAATGGGAGCTATATCAGGTTATAAACCGACTGTACCATTGCTGGAAGTCATAGCAGAACCCAACATCCAAAATTTTACCCAGATCGGAGAAAATTGCGGCCTCCAAAAGCTCAAGAAGTCAGGAAAAATTTGGTATCCAAATTTCGGATGGGGTACTTAGGGGGGGTACCCACCCCAAAACGTACCAAATATATATACACCAATCACGACAGTATGGGACTAAAATGAAAGGTATTTAAGATTAGAAAACGGAACTGATATCCAATTGTCGGACCAAGTGTTAGGGAGACCACCTCACCACCCGAAAACACCCCTATATCGGACATATTTACCAACCATGGCAATATGGGACTCAAATGAAAGTCCCATATTGCCATGGAATAGACTACGAATCTGATATGCAAATTTGGGACAAAGTTTCTGGGGGTCTACTCCTTCCCCCAAACATGATTTATTTACTGACCATGGCAATATGGGACTTAAATAAAAGGTATTTGAGTGTAGAATACGAATCTGATATCCAGATGTGGGACTAAGTGTTTGAGGAGCCGCACCAAGAACATCTCCCAAAGAAGACAAACTTACGACCATAGCAATATGGGGCTCAATTGAAAGGTCTTTGGAAGTAAAGCACGAATCTGATATCAATGTTTGGGAAAAGTGTCTATGGGGCACCCCACCCCCATAGCATCACCAAATAGGAAGTATTTGCTGACCATTAAAATATGAGACTCAATTAAGAGCTATTTTAGAGTGTGTGCGGACGGCCGCTGGCTACAGGTGCTTTGTTGTTATTTTTCGCTGAATTCCAATGACAACAGGAGGCTGAGGGTGTCATAAACTGCAGACTCTTTTTATACCCATCACCGAAGGATGGGGGTATATTCATTTCATTTATATTTATCATCATATGTATATACTATAAAGTATATACATATATTCTTGATCAGCGTAAAAATCTATGACCATCTAAACATGTCCGTCCGTCTGTCTGTTGAAATCACGCTACAGTTTTTAAAAATAGAGATATTGAGCTGAAACTTTGCACAGATTCTTTTTTTGTCCATAAGCAGGTCAAGTTCGAAGATGGGCTATATCGGACTATATCTTGATATAGCCCCCATATAAAGGGTGATTTTTTTGAGGTTAGGATTTTCATGCATTAGTATTTGACAGATCACGTGGGATTTCAGACATGGTGTCAAAGAGAAAGATGCTCAGTATGCTTTGACATTTCATCATGAATAGACTTACTAACGAGCAACGCTTGCAAATCATTGAATTTTATTACCAAAATCAGTGTTCGGTTCGAAATGTGTTCATTCACCGTAACGTTGCGTCCAACAGCATCTTTGAAAAAATACGGTCCAATGATTCCACCAGCGTACAAACCACACCAAACAGTGCATTTTCGGGATGCATGGGCAGTTCTTGAACGGCTTCTGGTTGCTCTTCACTCCAAATGCGGCAATTTTGCTTATTTACGTAGCCATTCAACCAGAAATGAGCCTCATCGCTGAACAAAATTTGTCAAAATTTGAACACATTTCGAACCGAACACTGATTTTGGTAATAAAATTCAATGATTTGCAAGCGTTGCTCGTTAGTAAGTCTATTCATAAGTCTATTCAGACCGATCGGCCGATTTAGAGTCTTTCGCCCATAAAAGCCATATTTATTATCCGATTTTGCTGAAATTTGGGACAGAGAGTTGTGTTTGGACCCCGAATGTCCTTCGTTAATTTTGCTCAGATCGGTCCAGATTTGGATATAGCTGCCATATAAACCGATCCTCAGATTTAGGGTCTTAGGCTCATTAAAGCCACATTTAGGCTCATAAAAGCCACATTTATTTATTAAGACTGTGAGTTGTGTTAGGCCCTTTGACAACTTTCGTCAATTTGGCCCAGATCGGTTCACATTTGCTTGATTTGCTTATAGTTGCCATATAGACCGATCGGCCGGTTTAGGGTCTTAGACCCATAAAAGCCACATTTATTATCCGATTTTGCTGGAATTTAAGACAGTGAGTTGTGTTAGGCCCTTTGACAACTTTCGTCAATTTGGCCCAGATCGGTTCAGATTTGGATATAGCTGCCATATAGACAGATCCTCAGATTTAGGGTCTTAGACTCATAAAAGCCACATTTATTATCCGATTTTGCTGAGATTTGGGACAGTGAGTTGTGTTAGGCACTTCGACATTCTTCGTTAATTTGGCTTGGATCGGTCCAGATTTTGATATATCTGCTATATAGACCGATATTTCGATTTAAGGTTTTGGACCCATAAAAGGCGCATTTATTATCCGATTTCTCCCAAATTTGGGACAGTGAGCTTAGTTAAGCCCCTCGACACACTTCTGCAATTTGGCTCAGATCGATCAAGATTTGCATATAGCTGCCATATAGACCGATCTGTGATGTGTGATGTGAATGTTTTGGGGCCATAAAAGGCGCATTTATTGTCCGATTTTGCCAAATTTGGGATAGTGAGTTGTGTTAGGCTCTCCGAAATTTTTCTGTAACTTGGCCCAAATCAATCCAGATTTGGATATAGCTGCCATATAGACCGATATCTGGATTTAAAGTCTTGGCCCCATAAAAAGCGCATTTATAATCCGATTTCACTGAAATTTGACACAGTCACTCAGTTAGGCTTTTCGACATCTATGTTGTATATTGTTCAGATCGGTTTATTTTTAGATATAGCTACTGAAAACATCACAATTTTGTTGTACACAATTGAGCAATGGCTTGTACTTATTAGTATTTGGTCCAAATCGGAACATAATTCGTTATAACTGCTATGGGACATAAGGAATGCAATTTTTAGGGGATTTTGATTAACGGTGGTTTACATATATTCCCGAGGTGGTGGGTATCCAAAGTTCGGCCCGGCCGAACTTAACGCCTTTTTACTCGTTAATGTTTCGTTGACCATTAATTCGATCGCCTCGCTTACCTCGCGTGACAGCGTTACAAGTAAAAGAGAAAAACAACAACACATATGTAGATAAAAGAACATAGAGCGCTGAAATACTGGTGTTTTTTCATATAAACGGATAAATCAAAAAGTCTGCCAATAAACATTTTGGTCCATTCGAAGCCGAGTGTGAATTTGTTAAAAATCAAATGTACGGACAGACGACCACTGCAAGTGCAGTGTTTTTGTTTGAAAAAGATAATTAAAGTATTTATTGCTGGAACATTAAAAATAATACCTACCCCATTGAATCTGGTGATACTTACCTTGTAAAAAAAAATATAATAATAATTTTACTTACACTGTCAAAAAAAGTACATACAAATTTACTTACCTTTTAAAAAATTTAAATTTGTGCTAAAAATACAAATAAAACCCAATATAATAAAAGTGTGTAAAACAAGTAAAAAGGCGTTAAGTTCGGCCGGGCCGAACTTTGGATACCCACCACCTCGGGTATATATGTAAACCACCTTTCATCAAAATTCGGTGAAAATTTCATACCTTATACTGATATACCTCATACCGATCTGAACTATATACGACACGGATGTCGAAAAGCCGAACATAAATCACTGTGTCAAATTTCAGTGAAATCGGATTATAAATGCGCCTTTTATGGGCCTAAGACCCTAAATCGGAGGATCGGTCTATATGGCAGCTATATCCAAATCTGGACCGATCTAAGCCAAATTGACGAAGGATGTCGAAGGGCCGAACACAACTCACTGCCCCAAATTGCAACAAAATCGGATAATAAATGTGGCTTTTACGGGCCTAAGACCCTAAATCGGCGGATAGGTTTATATGGGAGCTATATCAAGATATAGTCCGATATAGCCCATCTTCGAACTTAAACTGCTTATGGACAAAAAAAGAGTCTGTGCAAAATTTCAGCTCAATATATCTATTTTTAAAGACTGTAGCGTGATTTCAACAGACAGACGGACGGACATCGTCGTAGATCGTCTTAGATTTTTACGCTGATCAAGAATATATATACTTTATAGGGTCGGAAATGGATATTTCGATGTGTTGCAAACGGAATGACAAAATGAATATACCCCCATCCTTCGGTGGTGGGTATAAAAAGCGAAAAACATTGTGAGCAATAGCAAAATCAATTAAACACGCGCCGTCGGTGCGGAAAAAAACAACAGCAACATAAAAACAAGTAAAAAGGCGTTAAGTTCGGCCGGGCCGAACTTTGGATACCCACCACCTCGGATATATATGTGAACCACCTTTCCTCAAAATCCGGTGCAAAATTCATACCTTATACCCCATAGCAGTTATGTTCCGATTTGAACCAGATACTAATAAGTAAAAGTTATTGTTCAATTGTAAAGGGTGATTTTTTTGAGGTTAGGATTTTCATTCATTAGTATTTGACAGATCACGTGGGATTTCAGACATGGTGTCAAAGAGAAAGATGCTCAGTATGCTTTGACATTTCATCATGAATAGACTTACTAACGAGCAGCGCTTGCAAATCATTGAATTTT
Organism: Stomoxys calcitrans; assembly: GCF_963082655.1. NCBI lineage: Eukaryota > Metazoa > Arthropoda > Insecta > Diptera > Muscidae > Stomoxys > Stomoxys calcitrans. The sequence continues at coordinate 52,289,508 of NC_081552.1, read as the reverse complement.
ATTACCAAAATCAGTGTTCGGTTCGAAATGTGTTCATTCACCGTAACGTTGCGTCCAACAGCATCTTTGAAAAAATACGGTCCAATGATTCCACCAGCGTACAAACCACACCAAACAGTACATTTTTCGGGATGCATGGGCAGTTCTTGAACGGCTTCTGGTTGCTCTTCACTCCAAATGCGGCAATTTTGCTTATTTACGTAGCCATTCAACCAGAAATGAGCCTCATCGCTGAACAAAATTTGTCAAAATTTGAACACATTTCGAACCGAACACTGATTTTGGTAATAAAATTCAATGATTTGCAAGCGTTGCTCGTTAGTAAGTCTATTCATGATGAAATGTCAAAGCATACTGAGCATCTTTCTCTTTGACACCATGTCTGAAATCCCACGTGATCTGTCAAATACTAATGCATGAAAATCCTAACCTCAAAAAATCATCCTTTATATAACAAAATATTGGTCTTTTTAGTAGTTATATCTAAAAATAAACCGATCTGAACTATATACCACACGGATGTTGAAAAGCATAACATAGGTCAGTGTGTCAAATTTCTGTGCAATCGGATTAAAAATGCGCCTTTTATGGGGCCAAGACTTTAAATCGAGATATCGGTTTATATGGCAGCTATATGCAAATCTTGATCGATCTAGACCAACTTGCAGAAATATGTGAAGGGGATTAACTAACTCCTTGTCCCAAATTATCGGCAACATCGGACAATAAATGCGCTTTTTATGGCCCCAAAACCTAAACCGAGAGATCGGTCTATATAGCAGCTATATCCAAATCTGGACCGATCTGAGTCAAATTGACGGAGGATGTTGAAGGGCCTAATACAACTCACTGTCCCAATTTTTCTCAAAATCGGATAATAAAAGTGGCTTTTATGGGCCTAAGACCCTAAATTGGAGAATCGGTGCATATGGCAGCGATATCCAAATCTGAACCGATCTGAGCCATATTGACGGACGATGTCGAAGGACCTAACACAACTCACTGTCCCAAATTTTAAGCAAAATCGGATAATAAATGTAACTTTTATGAGTCTATGACCCTAAATCGGAGGATCGGTCTATATGGCAGCTATATTCAAATCTGAACCGATCTGAGACGTATTGACGGAGAACGTCGGAGGGCCTAAGACAACTCACTGTCCCAAATTCCAGCAAAATCGGGTGATAAATGTAGCTTTTATAGGCCTATGACCCTAAATCGGAGGATCGGTCTATATGGCAGCTATATCCAAATCTTAACCGATCTGGGCCAAATTGACGGAGGATGTCGAACGGCCTAACACAATTTACTGTCCCGACTTTCAGCAAAATCCGATAATAAATGTGGCTTTTATGGGCCAAAGACCCTAAATCGGAGGATCGGTCTATATGGCAGCTATATCAAAATCTAAACCGATCTGAGCCATATTGATGGTAGATGTCGAAGGGCCTAAGACAACTCACTGTCCCGAATTTTAGCAAAATCGGATAATAAATGTGGCTTTTATGGGCCTAAGACCCTAAATTGGAGGATCGGTCTATATGGCAGCTATATCCAAATCTGGACTGATCTGGGCCAAATTGACGAAGGATATCAAAGGGCCTAACACAACTCACTTTCCCAAATTTCAGCAAAATCGGATAATAAATGTGGCCTTTATTGGCCTAAGACCCTAAATCGGCGGATCGGTTTATATGGGGGCTATATCAAGATATAGTCCGATATAGCCCATCTTCGAACTTAACCTGCTTATGGATAAAAAAAGAATCTGTGCAAAATTTCAGCTCAATATCTCTATTTTTGAAGACTGTAGCGTGATTTCAACAGACAGACGGACAGACGGACGGACATGTCTAGATCGTCTTAGATTTTTACGCTGATCAAGAATATATATACTTTATAGATCGGAAATGGATATTTCGATGTGTTGCAAACGGAATGACAAAATGAATATACCCCCATCCGTCGGTGGTGGGTATAAAAATACATAAAGAACTTTCAAGAAATTGAAAGAACTTGCAACGAATGCAAAAACCGCTACAACGGTACTGAGGCAGGTACATGAACGCCAACGGGCGTCATACACACACATACATAGAGAAGAATTCCAAAGTGAGTACCGCCTTGTTTTTTCACTTTGGGCGCGACAAGCCAACGAAATATATTGGGTGCTGCTAGAAGAATCTCCACCTTCTGCTGTATGGATGGAATTGTTCGTGCTTTTTGCTTGACCCTGTGTATTTTTTATGTTTGACCCGTACAACTTTTATTAATTGGAAATTTGTTTGACCCGTGCATATGAAACTTTTCCGGAAACCATGGTTTGACCCTGCACTCAAATTTATTGCGTGTTCATTTAATTTTTGACCCTTGCGTTTTTTTGGCTTGGAACCTTTTTTGCATCAAATTTGTGGACATCGCCATTGTTGTTGGTTTTGTGATATGAAGTGAAGAAATCATTATTCAACATTTTTGTAAAACAATTTAAAAACAAGTAAAAGCGTGCTAAGTTCGGCCGGGCCGAATCTTATATACCCTCCACCATGGATCGCATTTGTCGAGTTCTTTTCCCGGAATCTCTTCTTAGGCAAAAAAGGATATAAGAAAAGAGTTGCTCTGCTATTAAAACGATATCAAGATATGGTCCGGTTCGGACCACAATTAAATTATATGTTGGAGACCTGTGTAAAATTTCAGCCAATTCGTATAAGAATTGCGCCCATTGGGGCTCACGAAGTTAAATAGAGAGATCGATTTATATGGGAGCTGTATCGGGCTATAGGTCGATTCAGACCATAATAAATACGTATGTTGATGGTCATGAGAGAATACGTCGTACAAAATTTCAGGCATATCGGATAATAATTGCGACCTCTAGGGGTCAAGAAGTCAAGATCCCAGATCGGTTTATATGGCATCTATATCAGGTTATGAACCGATTTGAACCTTATGTGAAACAATTGTTGTATATCATAACAAAACACGTCGTGCGTAATTCCATTCCAATCGGATAAAAATTGCGCCCTCTAGAGGGTCAAGAAGTCAAGACCCAAGATCGGTTTATGTGGCAGCTATATCAGGTTATGGACCGATGTAAACCATACTAGGCACAGTTGTTGGATATCATAAGAAAACACGTCGTGCAAAATTTTATTCTGATCGGATAAGAATTGCGCACTCTAGAGGCTCAAGAAGTCAAGACCCAAGATCGGTTTATATGGCAGCTATATCAAAACATGCACCGATATGGCCCATTTACAATACCAACCGACCTACACTAATAAGAAGTATTTGTGCAAAATTTCAAGCGGCTAGCTTTATTCCTTCGGAAGTTAGCGTGCTTTCGACAGACAGACGGACGGACGGACAGACGGGCGGACATGGCTAGATCGACATACAATGTCACGACGATCAAGAATATATATACTTTATGGGGTCTCAGACGAATATTTCGAGTAGTTACAAACAGAATGACGAAATTAGTATACCCCCCATCTTATGGTGGAGGGTATAATAATGTAAAAACCCAGGTCGTTTTTTTGACTTTTCAAGCGGCTTTCACAAATAACTTTAATTTCGACTCCACGTATACCATTGCCTATGTTGAATGGCAAAGTATATTTGGCAAATGAAGATAAGTCCATTTCGTGAAATCCATATTTTAAATATTTTAAAATGTTTTCGCTTTGTGTATGGAATTTTTAAAACAAAATTATACGAGTCCCTGGCTAAGAAACACTTGTGATTGCTTGATTTAATTATTGCTCGCCGGTTTTGTACTATACAGCCTTGTGTTTTTGTACGAGGGTTATCTGTTTCGTCGTCCATCCTCAAATATACACCCAACACGAAGAATTTGCATACATATCTCACATTCTGTGCCGAGAAAGCGGGATCTGATCCTTCTAAAACGAGATTTCTAGAACGTGGTCGTACACGGACTGAGATTACCATATTGTTTATCTTCTCATTCTTTGGTTTGATAAAAAATAAAGTTTGAAGCAAGAAATTTTAAGCAAAATGGAAAAAGGCAAAATGCTCATTAATGCATTGATGGATCAAGCGACCATAGAGAAGATGGAGAGAGAATCGACGCAACAAGCCAGACCCGAAGATACAGATTTTACGACAGTTTCAAGACTCCCACCGTGCGACACAGAAACATTTAAGGGAGGATACATAGCTTGGCCAACATTTAGGGACCTCTTCACTGCCATTTATATAAAGAATTCCAAGCTAAGCAATGTTGAAAAACTCTCATCTTACCCAGAAAACTGCAGGGGAGGCGAGGGAGATCGTAAGTAACGTTCTTCTAACCAACGAAGGTTTTATACTAGCCTGGTCAAATTTGATTAATCGTTGTGAGAATACACGATCAAAAAAATCCACAATGACTCGAAATCAAAATGGTAAAAGTTGTCAAATTTGTAAGACGACACATTTCATTCGAGATTGCCCAAAGTTTATCGAAAAGAACATTAATGATACAATTACATCGCAACCTTGACCCTTCAGGATAATCGAATTTGTGGGCATCATCCGGGGGGAACCCTACTCTTTACAGCCGTAGTGCAAACAGAATCTAGAGGACAATTATTCGACGCCAGGACTATTATTGACTCTGGATCACAGTCCACTTTCATTACGGAAAAACTCAAAAACAAGTTGAGTCTTCCAACTAAACGAAACTTGGTACACGTCACGGGGCTTAGCCAAATTGTAGCCGAAACTTCAAACAAAGCTTGCCTTTTTAATTTGCGGTCTCGTTTAGAACCTAGATTTGAGTTGTAGGTTTGGGCGCCTGTCTTGAAGACCCTTCCTTCTAATTTACCGCTACATAACTTAGACATAGCACAACTTCGGGATGTTGTCAATCTTGATTTGGCAGATCCGAAATTCTTCATTAGCCAACCGGTTGACCTTCTAATAGGAATGGACATAGGACCTCTTATTTTTGACATTGGATCTCCTATGAAATAAATCGGTTCACTTCTAGCACAGAACACAGTTTTTGGATGGATCGTTGGTGGACCCATTGCACAAGAAGCTGGGGGTGGTAACCGTATTTCTCTTCATAAAACAATGTCAATAGAAACAAGTAAAAGCGTGCTAAGTTCGGCCGGGCCGAATCTTATATACCCTCCACCATGGATCGCATTTGTCGAGTTCTTTTCCCGGCATCTCTTCTTAGGCAAAAAAAAAGGATATAAGAAAAGATTTGCTCTGCTATTAGAGCGATATCAAGATATGGTCCGGTTTGGACCACAATTAAATTATATTATGTTGGAGACCTGTGTAAAATGTCAGCCAATTCAAATAAGAATTGCGCCCTTTGTGGGCTCAAGAAGTAAAATAGAGAGATCGATTTACATGGGAGCTGTATCGGGCTATAGACCGATTCAGACCATAATAAACACGTATGTTGATGGTCATGAGAGAATCCGTCATACAAATTTTTCAGGCAAAACGGATAATAATTGCGACCTCTATAGGCTCAAGAAATCAAGATCCCAGATCGGTTAATATGGCAGCTATATCAGGTTATGAACAGATTTGAACCTTATTCGGCACAGTTGTTGAAAGTAAGAATAAAATACGTCGTGCAAAATTTCAGCCAAATCGGATAGGAATTGCAGCCTCTAGAAGCTCAAGAAGTCAAGTCCCCAGATTTGTTTATATGACAGCTATATCACGTTATGACCGATTTGAACCAAACTTAGCACAATTGTTGTATATCATAACAAAATACTTCGTATCATAACAAAATACTTCATTCAAATCGGATAAGAATTGCGCCCTCTAGAGGCTCAAGAAGTCAAGACCCAAGATCGGTTTATATGACACCTATATCAGGTTATGGACCGATTTGAACCATACTTGGCACAGTTGTTGGATATTGTAGCAAACCACGTCATGCTAAATTTCATTTTAATCGGATAAGAATTGCGCTCTCTAGAGGCTCAAGAAGTCAAGACCCAAGATCGGTTTATATGGCAGCTATATCAGGTTATGAACCGATTCCAACCATACTTGGCACAGTTGTTGGGTAACAAAAATAACAAAATACTTCGTGCAAAAATTCATTCAAATCGGATGAGAATTGCGCACTCTACAGGCTCAAGAAGTCAAGACAAAAGATCGGTTTATATGACAGCTATATCAGGTTATGAACCGATATGGCCCATTTTCAATACCAACCGACCTACACCAATAGGAAGTATTTGTGCAAAATTTCAAGCGGCTAGCTTAACTTCTTCGGAAGTTAGCGTGCTTTCGACAGACAGACGGACGGACATGGCTAGATCGACATAAAATGTCGCGATGATCAAGAATATATATACATTATGGAGTCTCAGACATATATTTTAAGTAGTTACAAACAGAATGACGAAATAAGTATACCCCCCATCCTATGGTGGAGGGTATAAAAATGAATTTGTGTTTGTTTGTATGTTTGTGTGTTCCTTATAGACTCAGAAACGGCTGAACCGATTTTATTGAAATTTTCGCAGATAGTGCATAATGACCCCTTGGTGAAAATATAGTACTACATTTTTTGATATCTGAAGGGGGGCGGACCCTCCCCCTTACCCTAATTTTCAGAAACGCCAGATCAGGGAGATGGGTGTTGCGATTTAAGCGAAATTTTGTGTGCTCTAATATAGTACCCTAAAAATAAAAATTTGGTATCCACATTTCGGATGGGGTACCTAGGGGCCGCCCCACTCTTAAGCCTACCAAACATATATTAATCACGACAATATGGTACTCAAATGAATGGTATTTAGAATAAGAAAACGTATCTGATATCTAGTTGTCAGACCAACTGCTAGGGGGACCATCCCAAGCCCCAAAACACCCCTAAATCGGACATATTTACCGACCATGGCAATATGGGACTCAAATGAAAGGTATTTGCGAGTAGAATACGAATCTGGTATCCAAATGTGTGACCACGTTTCTGGGGGTCCACCCCTTCCCCAAAACAACCCCCAAACTGGACTTATTTACTGAATTAGAATCAGATATCCAAATATGGGATCAAGTGTTTAGGGGGCCGCCTCTCACCAAAAACATCGCCCAAAGGGGACATATTTACGACCATAGCTCGAATTTGATATCAAAATTTGGGAAAAGTGTCTTTGGGGTCACACTACCCCCACAACACCACCCAAATAGTAAGTATTTTCAGACTATTGCAATATGAGGCTCAAATAAGAGGGTCTTTAAAGTGGAACACGAATCCAATATTTATTTTCAAGGGCAACTCACTGTGTGGCCGCCCATTCCCCAAACCACCCCCCAAGCCGGTCATGTTTGCCGACTGTGGAGATATGGGGCTTATATTAAAGGTATGTGCGAGTAGACCACGTATCTAATATCAACATTAGGGGCCAACTGTTTAGCGGACGTCCCACCACCATAACAACCCCCAAATAGGACGTATTTGCTCCCCAAGACAATTTGGGTCTTAAAGAGTGGAACTAAATATTGATAGTTTTTGTGGCTAATACCCCAAACCGGACATATTTGCTGACTTTTGCAATAAGGAGTTTATATGAGATTAGAAAACAAATTTGATATCCAATTTTGAGGGTAATGGAATTCAAATAAATGATATATGAGAATTGAGCACGTTGCTGATATATTTTCAGGGCTTAGTGTTTAGGGAGACTACTCCAATCCCCAAAACACCCCTAAATCGGGCATATTTACCGACCATGTCAATGTGGAGCTTAAATGAAAGGTATTGGGGGGACCAATTTTCTGGGGGTCTACTGCTTTCCCAAAATACCCCACAAACAGCAATTTTTTAGTTATCATCGCAATATGGGGCTCAAATAAAAGTATTTGGGAGTAGAATACGAATTTTGATATCCAAATGTAGGACCATATACTTAGGACATCACCCCTTTTCCAAAACACCCCCAAAGGGAAAAAAATTTTCGACCATGCCAATATGTGGCTCAAAAGAAAAGTATTTGAGGTTAGAAAACGAATTCGATAACCTATTTTTGGTAAACTCCTCTTAAGCCAATGGCGATATGGGATTTAAATAAATGGTATTTGAGAGAAGAGCACGATGCTGATATATTTTCAGGGCCAAGTATTTGGAGGACCACCTCTCCCCCGAAAACACCACTAAATCAGATATCATGAGAATATCGGGCTGAAATGAAGTATTTTAAGAATGGAGTACACCTTACATCCAGACTTAAATTCGTAGACCAATAAAGATCATATGGGATTCAGATAAAGGCACTTATATTGTTAAACTGTTAGTCAAGATAGCATGGTATTTCACTAAAAGATCTTTAATTGTCGAAAATAAATATTCCAAGGAAACTTTTGTTCCATATAAAGTAAAAGAAGGCGCAGCGGAGCGGGCCCGGGTCAGCTAGTTGTATATAAGTGTGAAACATGACAACTACTAAACCAAACAAAGACACTTTTCTACTTGCTGCAAAGATGCACCTATCAAAAAGATTTCGTTGCCTAGACTCCAACTTTGTGGGGCAGTACTTCTTGCAAAGTTAGCTTCGGCAAAGATTACAAATCTTCAGATTCAGAATTTTAAGACCCAGTTTTGGACTGACTCTACAATTTTATCTTGACTTAAAAATCCGGCTTGTGCTTGGAGTACATTCGTTGGAAACCGAGTTTCAGAAATTTTGGAGAATGTTGGCAATGAAAGTTGGCGCCACGTAGACTCCGAGAGCAACCCGGCGGACATTGCTAGTAGAGGATGCACACCTTCAGACTTAAAGGAACATTGTTGTGGTGGCTTGGTCCACCGTGGTTAAGGTTTCCGAAAGTCAGATGGCTAACTTATCAAGTTCCTGAAGACACAAACCTGGAGGCAAAAGCGGTAAAAGTCTTTGCTACCTTAATCTTTGAAGACTTATTAGTTAGGTTTTCTTCCTTGTCACGCGAATGCGAATGTTTTACGGATTTGGCGAAATACGGGTTCCAATCGCTCGCATCTTAGGATTTCATCTTTGGAGATCTCAGCTGAGGAAATCCAAGATGTAAAACGGCGTCTACTGATTATGACCCAAAAACATTATTTCGCGCCTGAATATCACGACTGACAAAAAAACACTAGAATTTCACCCAGCCTTACCCAGTCTTACCCATTCATAGACCCCAGTGGACTAATGCGGTCTTATGGGCGTCTTGTACAGTGTTCTGTTTAACCATTCTTTTACCATATGATGCAAGACTAACCCAACTTCTAGTAGATCTCGTCCATCGAATAACTCTTCATGGAGGAAATCAACTTATGACTCGGGTTTTACGATCTGAATTTTGGATATTCAGATTAAAGCCTCTTGTCAAAAAAATAATACATACTTGCAAAACGTGTATTTTTTACGAAAAGCACTAGCAACCACAGATAACGGCATTCCTTCCACCCGAACGAACTTCACTCTCAAGACCCTTTACCAATACAGGGGATGAGATTGCCGGACCTTTTAACATAAAAAACTACTCAGGTCGAGCTTGTGTGATCACAAAAGGATATGTCTGTATTTCTACCTTTCTACACAGTCGTTTTTGGCAGCCTTGGCACGTTTTATTGGTCGTAGAGGATGTCCGTCCTGCATCTATTCTGATAATGGAAAAACTTTGTAGGCGCTTCGGAATTACGAAAAAAGGATCGCCTAGACTTCCTGAAGTATCTCCAAAAGCAAGCTTTTCAACTAAATCTTTATCCAAACCTTATTTGGAAACTTATAGCTCTGGATGCCCTTCACATGGGTGGTCTTTGGGAGGCGGGTGTCAAATCGTTCAAGTCCCACAAACTTTTTTCCGCCTGACTAGATTTACCCCCATTATTCAAAAAACAAAGTACTCCTCCAAAACTTGTATTTTCAGAAATGGCAGCGTATTCACCCAGGCCCGAAGACGAGCGCCAACAAGGCAGGGAGAGGCGGCAGCGAGATGATCGACGAGCGGAACCCCGGCCCCAAAGAAATCAGTCTCGGAATCGTGACCGCGATCATCTAGATCGGCGCGGAAGACCCACGTTCTGGCAGTACTCTTGCGGCCTCTATTAAAATGATCATGCGTTAAGTACGTGCTGCCGATTTCGAGACCAGACCCCATATCAGCAATATGAAACGGTGGAACGCCGCGGGTATTGCCGAAATTGCTTGGCGCGCAGTCATCTCGCTCCCGATTGCCGGTCCATCGCAGGCTGCCGTCGGTGTGAAGTAAGACATCACACGCTGTTACATGGGGCGCCGCAGCTAGAGCATATGCAGAGACCCGCAGATGACTTAAGACCCGTCCATGATGTCAGACCCGCTAGTAATGCCAGACACGCATGAATAGCATCCCCACCTTTCAGGTGGTATCTTGTGTTTGTTCCAACAGCCATGGTGCGCATAGCGTAGGACGGAGTAGATGCCTGGAATACCATTCGGGCATTGGTAAATCTGTCATCAACCATGTCTCGAATAGCCTACTCCACGTTCCGGCGACTTGATCTCCGCTCTTTTACCTACCAGGGCAACAGGTTTACGACCTACCGGCTGATGCACCGCAATCCAAACAGCACCTGGGCACTTAAAATCAATGGATTGATCAGGGAGGCATTACCACTCCGACCCTACACAGACCCACTTCTAGATGACCCGACCGGGGATCTTGCTCAGGACACTTTGGCCGATCCAGACCCTCGAGGCAACACATCAGTAGATCTGGTGTTGGGAGGTGATGTTTACCCAAGACTACAAAGAGACGGCCATGTCTTTTCTGGCATAGGAGATGTCAATGCGTTCCAGATCACTCTTGGCTATGTCTTTGTCGGCCCATCCGGAATATGCCTAGACACTAAGCTAGCATTTTAGAAGAATATACACTTGACACGGGGGGCGAGAATGTTTAGGATAGTCCTAAACTTTTTTCGTCGACTGTAGTCCTATTTTGAATTTCAGCAATGTAGCTAGCGGACCAACCATCATATGAACACACACACACGCACATGTGCGTGTGCGGTCGGCCGCGGGCTACAGGTGCTTTGCTGTTATTTTTCGCTGAATTCCAATGACAACAGGAGGCTGCGGGTGTCATCAACTGCCGACTTTTTTATACCCTCCACCATAGGATGGGGGGTATACTAATTTCGTCATTCTGTTTGTAACTACTCGAAATATTCGTCTGAGACCCCATAAAGTATATATATTCTTGATTGTCGCGACATTTTATGTCGATCTAGCCATGTCCTTCCCTCTGTCCGTCCGTCCGTCTGTCTGTCGAAAGCACGCTAACTTCCGAAGAAGTTAAGCTACACCGCCTATTGGTGTAGGTCGGTTGGTATTGTAAATGGGCCATTTCGGTCCACGTTTTGATATAGCTGCCATATAAACCGATCTTGGGTCTTGACTTCTTGAGCCTCTAGAGTGCGCAATTCTTATCCGATTGGAATGAAATTTTACACGACGTGTTTTTTTATGATATACAACAACTGTGCCAAGTATATTTCATATCGGTTCATAACCTGATATAGCTGTAATATAAACCGATCTTGGGTCTCGACTTCTTGAGCCTCTAGAGTGCGCAATTATTATCCGATTGGAAGGAAATTTTGCACGAAGTGTTTTGTTATGATATCCAAAAACTGTGCCAAGTATGGTTCAAATTGGTCCATAACCTGATATAGCTGACATATAAACCGATCTTGGGTCTTGATTTTCTTGAGCCTCTAGAGGGCGCAATTCTTATCCGATTTGAATGAGTTTTAGCACGAAGTATTTGGTTATGATATCCAACAACTGTGTCAAGTATGGTTTAAATCGGTTCATAACCTGATATAGCTGTCATATAAATAGATCTGGGGACTTGACTTCTTGAGCTTCTAGAGGGCGCAATTCCTATCCGATTTGGCTGAAATTTTGTATGACGTATTTTATTCTTACTTTCAAGAACTGTGCCAAATAAGGTTTAAATCGGTTCATAACCTGATATAGCTGCCATATAAACCGATCTTGGGTCTTGACTTCTTGAGCTTCCAGAGGTCGCAATTATTATCCAATTCGCCTGAAATTTTGTACAACGTATCCTCTCATGACCATCAGCATACATGTTTATTATGTTCTCAATCGGTCTATAGCCCGGTACAGCTCCCATATAAAACGATCTCTCTATTTTACTTCTTGAGCCCCCAAAGGGCGCAATTCTTATTCGAATTGGCTGACATTTTACACAGGTCTCCAACATATAATTTAATTGTGATCTAAACCGGATCATATTTCTCTAATAGCAGAGCAAATCTTTTCTTATATAATTTTTTGCCTAAGAAGAGATGTCGGGAAAAGAACTTGACAAATGCGCTCCATGGTGGAGGGTATATAAGATTCGGCCCGGCCGAACTTTACACGCTTTTACTTGTTTAATGCTTCGTTGACCATTAATTCGATCGCCTCTTTTATCTCCCGTGACAGTGTTACAAATAAAGAGAAAAATAACAATACATACATATGTACATAAAAGAACAAAGAGTGCATTGAACTAAAGAAGTAAATAGAACAAGTAAAAAGGCATTAAGTTCGGCCGGGCCGAACTTTGGATACCCACCACCTCGGGTATATATGTAAACCGCCTTTCATCAAAATTCGGTGAAAAATTCATAACTTATGTCCCATATCAGTTATATTAAAATATGTTCCGATTTGGACCAAATACTAATAAGTACAGTAGATATATTTAAAAATAAACCGATCTGAACCATATACGACACGGATGTCGAAAACCCTAACATAAGACTTCGTAAAATTTCAGTGATATCGGATTATAAATGTGAATTTTATGAGGCCAAGACTTTAAATCGAGATATCGGTCTACATGGCAGCTATATCCAAATCTGGACCGATTTGGGCCAAGTTGCATAAACATGTCGACAAGCCTAACACAATGCACTGTCCCAAATTTCGGCGAAATCGGACAATAAATGCCTCTTTTATGGGCCCAAAACCTTAAATCGAGAGATCGGTCTATATGGCAGCTATATTCAAATCTAGACCGATCTGGGCAAAATTGAAGAAGGACGTCGAAGAGCCTAACTAAACTCAGTGTCTCAAATTTCAGCGACATCAGACAATAAATGCGTCTTTTATGGCCCCCAAACCTAAAACCTAGATATCGGTCTATATGGCAGCTATATCCAAATCTGGACCGATCTGTGCGATATTGCAAAAGTATGTCTAGGGGCTTAATTTAACTTACTGTCTCGAATTTCAGCGACATCTGACAATAAATGAGGATTTTATGGGCCCAAAAACTTAAATCAGGAAATCGGTCTATTTGGCAGGTATATCCAAATCTGAACCGATCTGGGCCGAATTGAAGACAGATGTCGAAGAGCCTAAGACAACTCACTGTCCCAAATTTCAGCAAAATCGGATAATAAATGTGGCTTTTATGGGCTTAAGACCCTAAATCGGAGGATCGGTCTATATGACAGCTATATCCAAATCTGGACCGATCTGGGTCAAATAGGCGAAGTATGTCGATGGGCCTAACTGTTTCGAATTTCATTAAAATCGGATAATAAATGTGGCTTTTATGGGCCTTAGAACCTAAATCGGAGGATCGGTC